>NC_137622.1:5614480-5624946 GCF_963280865.1 Gymnoscopelus braueri | reverse complement strand
TGCTTAAGTGAAAAATGTGAGTACTTTTCCCACCATCTGGCTATGAGCAGGCGCTGTATGGTTGGGAGTTAGATCCTGAGGCGAGTGGGAAATTGGCAGACAAGAAAGACAGACACCGAGATCTCCATACATACAGAGACTGGTGGATTCTTTTTTTTTTTTTTTTTTTTTCTGGACAACTGCCGATCCGACCCACTTCCCACTCGGCACTGCACTCCCTCGGGAACCCCCGCGACACACACTCCAAGTTTAAAGTCGATTAGTCGGACGGTTCGGGATATGCGAAGGACACACAGACACAGACACAGAGATTTACAGATAGGTTGCTGAAGAGAGGAGACACTTTCGCTTGTGTGAGAACGGAATAACGTCCGTTCTCGTATGACGTACGTACGACACGCAATCGCGTAAAAATCCCAGCTCTCTGAGCTTGTAGATCTGCAATCTTTTGAAAAATCTTGAAAATGTGTGCAAATCATTCAATCTTTCTTTTTTAACACACAAATCCTTGCTTCTGGGGGTCCCTGGCACAACATATTTTCAGGTGGGGGTCCGCGGCCACATACATATCAATTCGGGGGTCCTTGGCACGAAAACGTTTGAGAACCACTGTTGTAAATGGTCTCCTTTCTTCCCGGTGCATGGCAACCGGCGCACCGTTAACAGGTAAACAGTGGTGGAAAAAGTACTCAAATGTTTTACTTAAGTAAAAGTATCAATACTGCAATGTAAAAGTACTCTGTTACAAGTAAAAATCCAGAATAAAGTACAAAAGTATTGGTATCAAAGTGTACTTAAAGTACCAAAGTAAAAGTACTAAAATGTTTGAAAATAGCAGATCTACAAGCTCACAACGCACCACGATGCAACGCGTTGTGAGCTTGTAGATCGGCTATTTTCCAATAGTCGATCTACAAGCTCACAACGCATCAGGATGCAACACGTGAGCTTGTAGATCGGCTATATTGTCAAATAGCCTAGGTATAAAATAGGGCTAAAGTGGTTAATGTTTGTTTTATAATGTCATTATTTATATATGCAAAGTAACGAGTAATGAAAGTTTTCAAATAAATGTAGTGGAGTAAAAGCACTATATTTGGATCCAAGATGTAGTGGGGCAGAAGTAAAAGTATTGGAAAGTGGAAACGCTCAGGTAAAGTACAAATACCTCAAAATTGTACTGAAGACCAGTACGTAAGTAAATGTACTTAGTCACTTTCCACCACTGCGTGTAAATCACCCCGCAACACTCTCTCCCATCTCTCTGAAGTGTCCTTCCATTATCTATACTGTCATCATCTTATCTTAGCTCACCGACGCCGTCTCTTCTCTCTCTCTCTCTCTCTCTCTCTCTCTCTCTCTCTCTCTCTCTCTCTCTCTCTCTCTCTCTCTCTCTCTATCTCTCTCTCTCTCTCTCTCTCTCTCCACTTCAGTTCACCACCCCCCCACCCCACCCCCCCCCTCCCTTCAACCCCACCCACCCATCAGCCGCACTGCTCGCTCCGCTATACGCTGCCCCCCGCGTTGCCCCTTCCAAATGAAATGTGCCAAAAGCAATTACGACGGTCGTATACGCGGCGGAGAGAGCGTGTGCGCTGCTGATGGGCGGCCCCGCTGATGTTAGGATTACATAACGTCTCCGTCTCGTTACGGGAGGAGAGGATGGCTCCTTTTAATGCATGTCGCTGACACTCCTTCACCACTTCACGCTCCTCTCTCTCTCTGTGTGTGTGTGTGTGTGTGTGTGTGTGTGTGTGTGTGTGTGTGTGTGTGTGTGTGTGTGTGTGTGTGTGTGTGTGTGTGTGTGTGTGTGTGTGTGTGTGTGTGTGTGTGTGTGTGTGTGTGTGTGTGTGTGTGCGTGCATGTGTGTGTTTGTGCGCGTGTGCGTGTGTGTTGGAAAAACTGGTCTAATTTTTTTTACTTTTAGCTTGTAATTAAAGCAAATATAAGATGAGTGTTTTCATTTACTGATTTCTATAGTTTTAGCAATTTTCGCAATCTTTTTTACAGTGGGCGGGGGCATTCGGGCAGGTGGCTAAATATGTCTTTTTTTACACAATTACCCAGCGATTTCTTTATTCTTATTTACAGTAGCTCCCCCAATAACTCACATCTGGCCATCAAATACCACAAGACCTTTTTTATTATGTATTAATCGAATGCCCCCGCCCACTGTAAAAAAGATCGCGAAAATTGTTAAAACTATAGAAAGCAGTAAATGATTTTTTTTAACACTCATCTTTTATTTACTTTAATTACAAGCTAAAACATAAACCTTGGTTGTAAAAAAACAAAGTTGTCCTTTAAGTAAAAGTATCAATACTGCAATGTAGAAATACTCTAAGTCCGGAATTAAAAATGTACTTGAGTAAAAGTACAAAAGTATTGGTATCAAAATGTACTTAAAGGGATACTTCACTTTCGGGCCGGGCCCACATTTAAAAAAT
The DNA here is from genome assembly GCF_963280865.1 of Gymnoscopelus braueri. Lineage (NCBI taxonomy): Eukaryota > Metazoa > Chordata > Actinopteri > Myctophiformes > Myctophidae > Gymnoscopelus > Gymnoscopelus braueri. The sequence goes on along the minus strand of NC_137622.1, from coordinate 5,622,499 downwards.
ATATTAAAAATAAATGAAAAAAGTTATGGAAAATTCATGGCCCCCTCACGCATTAGTAGGACACTCTAATGCGTGAGGGGGCCATGAATTTTCCATAACTTTTTTCATTTATTTTTAATATATTTTTTAAATGTGGGCCCGGCCCTAAAGTGAAGTATCCCTTTAAAGTACCAAAAGTAGAAAGTACTCATTATGCAGAATGTCCCGTTTCACAAGTTTTCAAATGTATACAAATCTTTTGAAAATAGCAGATCTACAAGCTCACAATGCGACGTATCGCGACGCATTGTGAGCTTGTAGATCGGCTATTTTCAAATGGCCGAAATGTATATAGGGCTGAAGTGGTTAATGTATGTTTTGTAATAATAATCAAAATCTGCAAAGTAACTTGTAACTAAAGTTTTCAAATAATTGTAGTGGAGTAAAAGTACAATATTTGCCTCTGAGATGTAGCGGAGTAGAAGTAAAAGTATTGGCAATTGGAAATACTCAAGTACAGTATTTAAGTAAATATATTTAGTTACTTTCCACCACTGCTTGTAGGCCAACATCAGTGGTTTGTACTCGGGCAGCAACTGGGAGCCAATGGAGGGAGCGGAAAAAGGGGGAAGACGTGTGCATATTTTTAGATGCTTAATGCTAAATGCTAAAGAAAAGGGGATTCAGTGGGACGTTGTTTCAGTGATAATTAGGAGTGGAAAGACTTGTAACAGGCAGTTGCTTTTCCCAAATAAATTATGCCACTCCCCTCTTAACCCATTTAGAACGGGAAAGAATCTGTCATTTTCAGATTTCTTTGGCTATTTTTGGAAGAATCGTGAAAATGTGTGCAAATCTTTGAATAATGATATTATATTTTTAAAGCGAACATTTTTAACTCCATTCTTTGCTTCATGGGGGTCCCTGGAACTAAATATTTTTAAATGGGGGTCCGCGGCCAAATACATATCATTTTGGGGGTCCTTGACATCTGAACTTGAACCACTGATATAGAAACATAAGTATTTTTTAGAAAACTGTATGATTTAGAAAACATTTGTAGAATCCCCCAGAAGCAAAGATTTGAGTTACAATTGTTTGCTTTAAAATATATATTTTCAAAGATTTGCACACATTTTCACGATTTTTCAAAAAAAATGCAGATCTACAAGCTCATAGATTGCTCATACATTTGTATGCCAATACTTTTGTACTTTTACTCTTACTTAATTCCGGACTTTTACTTGTAACAGAGTATTTCCACATTGCAGTATTGGTACTTTTACTCAAGTAAAGAATTTGAGTACTTATTCCACCACCACCTTTACATGGCCAAAGCAAAAGTGGAGCCAGCCGTAGGAATGGTGGTCGGGAGGTGTGCTGTGTGGACGCTGTGCTCATACTGGCTGGACTGGCGAAGGCACGACTCAGGGTGGAACATTCCTGGATGGATTATCCACGGGCTTTCTGTGTAAAGTGGGCATTAGGGGGAGTAATGTGTTCAGTCAGAGACTAATGAGTAACTTATTTTTTTCTGATCTGTGTCCCGAGGCTGGTTGTGTTTCAATATAGGCCTATATATTCATTTCTTTCTTTAGTGTTTAGTGCATATAAGTCAGGCACTTGAGGTCCTGGTTGTGGTCTGTATAACCCAGGCAGTGCGTAATAAAGGACTCTTTTAAATCAAATCTCTCTTTCTCTATCTCTCTCTCTCTCTCTCTCTCTCTCTCTCTCTCTCTCTCTCTCTCTCTCTCTTTCTCTCTCTCTCTGAGAACTAGATCACTGTCTGCCCTTATGCTAATGACCCAAGGCCAGGGGGAGTGAGTGTGGGTGAAGGCCGGGGGGGGTAGGTTCAGAGATAGAATAACAGAGTCAGGGAGAGGGAGGGGGGAGAGGGGGGGCGGGGGGGGGGGTTGGGTGCAGAGAGATGGGAGGAAAGGGGGCAGAGGAGGGCGAGGGAATAATATACCCCCGATGATACTGTGAGAGACTGTCTAATCTGATCACCAAGGCAGCGAGACGCACGCACGCACGCACACACACACACAGTCTTTATATAGGAGGCTATGCCTGTGGGTTCGACTGTCTGTGTGTGTGTGTGTGTGTGTGTGTGTGTGTGTGTGTGTGTGTGTGTGTGTGTGTGTGTGTGTGTGTGTGTGTGTGTGTGTGTGTGTGTGTGTGTGTGTGTGTGTGTGTGTGTGTGTGTGTGTGTGTGTGTGTGTGTGTGTGTGAGAGGGGGGAGGTTAATTGTTTGACTGTGGCAGATTACCAGGAACCGCTGGACATTAACCTGCCTCAGTCAAATCACACTTTGTGTCCAGGAAGCCTACAATATAGTGTCACGTATAGCCAGACCATCACGCATCGACATCTATTTAGGGCCGTGGTTCTCAAACCTTTCAGGCCGTGACCCCCCACAATAATCCTATTTTAACTTGGGAACCCCCACCTCACCTTGACAAGCACTTGGAATTGTAGGAGTTTCGGAATTGTTGGACAAATATTTTCAATTATTTTTCCTCTTTCTTGGGTAATATTTGTTTATAGTATTGTTTGTTGATTACTTTTGACACAGTAAAGGTCTTATTTTATTCATTTATTTTATTTTAGCTGTATTAAAAAGGTCTTAAGGGTCTTTAAATTGTCACTTTAGAAAGGTGCAGATACCCTGTATACACTTATATACTGTATGTTGGTTTGTTTGCTGTGAGAAAAACAATGTTGCACATTAAGCTAACACGGTTAAAATGGAGTTTGAAGTTACAATGGGTTTGTATAGGAAGGGGGCGTGTCTGTTAAAATGAATATCAAATATCAAATAATACTGAATCAAGCAACCTAAAAAACTGTCTCTTTTATGTCCAAGTAGACGTTAAAATGACCCCCAAACATGTTTGATAATGAAATATCCCTTTAAGCTAATCAGCTGGGCCTTGCGGGTTTATGGGCAGTGCTGGTTTTCAGCCGTCTCTCTCCCTATTGGATGAAATTGGTATCCCCTATACCTGAAAATGAATTTTCTGTTTATTAAACGAGCTGGACAAACCATCTTATTCTTATTTGAACGAAAACAAACAAGCACTTAGTGCACCTTAAGGACGCAAAATAGGGCAGCCATGCAGGTTGAAAGTGCTTCAGATAACCCATTCAAACCAGGAACGCATCCGTGTAACCACTTTATCCATGTTTAAATGCTTTGGCTATTCAAAAATAGCAGATCTACAAGCTCATGTAGATCTGCTATGTTTTGAAAAACCTTGAACATTTGTGCAAATATTTTTTTTTTTAAGACTCAAATCTTACAAATGTTCACTTTAAATATTTATATATATGTATATATTCAAAGATTTGTACACATTTTCAAGATTTTTCAAAAAACAGCAGATAACCTACAAGCTCGTAGATCTGCCATTTTCGAATAGCCAAAGGAATGTTATGAAATGGACACGGACGCGTTTCCCTGGATTGAACGGGGATACGTTTCGAAAGTCAAAAACGACTTGACCGTCGTGGTGGTGGTCCAAAAAAAAAAAGTTTACGGGGTGCTCGGGCAGTCAGGGACGAGTGAAGAAGTGGGACGGGGTGTCCGCCTGGGTGGGTGCGAGAGGCCCCCCCCCCCCTGGGACCCATTTAGCTCTCTCTCATCGTCAGTCAACGTGGCCCATTTGTGATTTCACTAAGACACCCCCCCACCCACCCCCCCTTTCCTCCTTCCTTTGTTGCCGTCCCAAATAAATTGGCCGTGCAACATTCAAGTGCATCCTCCATTCCCACACGCACACACACCCACACACACACACACACGCACGCACGCACGCACGCACGCACGCACGCACGCACGCACGCACGCACGCACGCACGCACGCACGCACGCACGCACGCACGCACGCACGCACGCACGCACGCACGCACGCACACACACACACACACACACACACACACACACACACACACACACACACACACACACACACACACACACACACACACGCACACACGCACACACACACACACACACAGTGGAAAGTAGCTAAGTAGATTTACTCAAGTACTGTACTTAAAGGAGAATTCCGGACAAATTAAGTGTTATCTTTGATGTCTCGTTACTCACCTACCGATGTGAAAAGTAGCGTTCTTTTTTTTCATATATTCCCCTGTCGTCATTTTTTAAACTTCTTCCAGAACCTGGCAACTCGTGTTGCCAGAATCTGGAAACAAGCAACCAGTGTTAAATCGTTCGCCATTAACGGCAGGCTCGCAGGAATTTTCAGCGCATGTTTGACTATCATGAGACTCTACAATGAATCTTGGTAGAGAAAAAAATAACATTGCATCGGTTATAATAGACGAACTTCACTAACCCAGCGGCTCCCATTATAACAACGGAGGGTGTTTAAAAAATGACGACAGGGGAATATATGAAAAAAAAAACCGCTACTTTTCACATCGGTAGGTGAGTAACGAGACATCAAAGATAACACTTAATTTGTCCGGAATTCTCCTTTAAGTGCAATTTTGAGGTATTTGTCCTTTACTTGAGTATGTCCACTTTCCAATACTTTTACTTCTACTCCACTACATCTCAGAGGCAAACAGTGTACTTTTACTCCACTTATTTGAAGACTTAAGTTACTAGTTACTTTTCACATATAAATCATTACATTATAAAACATACATTAAACACTTTAGCCCTATTTTAAACCGGGGCTATTTCAAAATAGCAGATCTACAAGCTCACAACACTCCGCATCGCGACGCGTTGTGAGCTTGTAGATTCAAACATTGTATTTTGTACAACTATACTAAAATGTATTTTCAAACATTTTAGTACTTTTACTTTTGGTTCTTAAAGTATATGTTGATGCCAATACTTTTGTACTTTTACTCAAGTCACATTTTGAGCACAGGCCTTTTAATTGTAACAGAGTATTTTTATATTTATATTTTGGTATTGCTGGTAAAATATCTGAGTACTTCTTCCACCACTGCACACGCACACACACACACACACACACACACACACGCGTATGCACGCAAACACACACAACACACACACACAAGCACCCCATTATCTATGAGCGATTAAGCAGAGTGAATTGAAATGGTTGTACCCGGGGGAGCATGCATGGGGTGGGGTGTTGGGGGGGGGGGGAAGGAAACCTCTCATCTCCATATTCTAACTTTTTGAGTGTGTTTTTTTGTGTGTAAATGAACGCCCTGCTCGATCACGCTACACACAGCGTCACACGGACGTATTAAACGTAGCAGATCCACGTGTAGATCTGCTACTTTTGCTGTTTCTGAATTTGAATAACTGAAAAGTCACTGTATTCGGGACATATATGAGGTTTCCACCCGACAGAGACGGTGGGGTGTCGAGAGGTGGTGGAGGGGAGGAGAGGGGAGGGGAGGGGGCGTGCAAGACTTCCTAATCCTGTCCTCTGTGTGTGTGTGTGTGTGTGTGTGTGTGTGTGTGTGTGTGTGTGTGTGTGTGTGTGTGTGTGTGTGTGTGTGTGTGTGTGTGTGTGTGTGTGTGTGTGTGTGTGTGTGAGAGAGAGAGAGAGAGAGAGAGAGAGAGAGAGAGAGAGAGAGAGAGAGAAAGAGAGAGAGAGAGAGAGAGAGAGAGAGAGAGATAACTGGTTTAACAGTGTGTGAACGGGGTCATGTAATGCACTGTGCTGGTATTTGGTTTCTTTGTTTCTGCCCCGTCCCCCTCACCACTCCCCCCGTCCCCCGTCCCCCCCCCCTCCCCTCTCGGAGAGAGGCGGAGGGGTTGGTAATGGGTAGTGGGACAGACAGAAAAAAAAAGAAAAAAAAAACTTGACCTCTAACCTGCGGCGGCTGTGTTTCTTTTTTGTCTCCCTCTCTTTCCGGCAGCGAGGAAAAGGCTTTGCTAGCAGCTTCCGCGTGGACATACCGGAGACCGCGTGACTTTGCACAACAATCGGCGCCCACGTCGGCGGAGGAGCAGGACGAGGAGGACGAGGAGGACGAGGAGGAGGACGAGGAGGGGGAGGAGGAGGAGGAAGAGGAGGCCAGGGACGGCAGCATCGCGTTTTTTTCCCCACGCCGTTTGTTTCCTACGACGGCGAACCCACCGACCCACCCACCACATTCCCCGTCCCCCCCGTTCCCCCCGTCCCCTTCACCCACGCCACGCCACGTAATGCCACGCCCCGAGCCCCAAGCCCCGCCCCCACCCCCCCACCCCCCCACACCCGCCGCCGGCAGCCAGTAAAGACAACAGAACCGACAAACAAACTAAACAATGCTAAAACAAAAAAAAACACAATGGAGTGAACCAAAAAAATACAAAACTTAAAAAATTCCCCTCCTCGGGGAATCGTTTGGAACACTGCCGCGGGGTCACAGCTGCTGGGCGCATGGGGGGGAGACGGACGGATGGACGGCCTGGCGGCGAGGAGCCACTGCTCTCAGCAGGACTGAGAAAAGAGCGGTATAGCGGAGAGACACTCCCGGAACGAACTGGAGCCGACGGAGGAGGAGGAGGAGGACGACGACGAAGAGGGGGTGGAGAGACGCGACGGGACGTCTCTCCATTTTCCCCTCCCCCAATCTTTGTGTGTGCCTGTTTACAGCACTAATGTATACATACATCTTTGACAATATCGTGGACTAAAAAACAACATGGAAACGGATGCGGACAAAGGAAAACGCAACGAAAAGGCCAAGGAAAGGGAAAAGAAGAAAAAAAACTGCGACGTTTAGACAAATCGATGAAACGACACGGATAAAGGAGAAAAAAAACTAAACATAAAACCCCGCCACTGAGCCCTTTAGACGTTGGTTCTAGCTACCGACGCCACATTGTACAGGAAAAACGCTTCCGTTTATTTCGTTTTTTTTGTGGGTTTCTGTTGCATTTTAACAATGCAATACCACTGTTTCAGAACTGACTATTTTCTATTCTGTTCGTGTGGTCAAGGTGTCCTTATTCAGATCAACTTTGTGAGAAAAGATTGTGAGCAAGACGTTTTTATTTTTATAATTTTTTTCATTCTGAAAGCTTGGTTTGGATTTCTTTATATCGTTTGTTTGTTTTTGTTTTTATTTGCTTGTTTGGGGTTCATTTCTGTCGTTTTTTCCTCGCCGCTCTGAGGGTGCAAAAACGGACCCACATGGACCAATTATTTGACGCTCTCATTGTTGAATTTAAACACTTGAGGATTTGTGTGTGTGTGTGTGTGTGTGTGTCTGTGTGTGTGTGTGTGTGTGTGTGTGTGTGTGTGTGTGTGTGTGTGTGTGTGTGTGCGTGCGTGCGTGTGCGTGCGTGCGTGCGTGCGTGCGTGCGTGCGTGCGTGCGTGTGAGTGTAAGTGTGTGTGTGTGTGGGGGGGGGGGCTGTTTTCCGGACAGTGTTTCAACCAACACACTTTTTGACTCCGAGGAGTCCAGTAGTTTCTATCTTGTGTGAGATGTGTTTACTGTTAAAACTCTTTTAAAAAAAAGCTTCGAAAGTGAATATAAAGCTATATGAATCTATCTATATCTACTTTTTTCTTTTTCCTGGAGGCGTGCTACTGTATCCAGTCGTGTTTTCTTTTACACTATTCAGAGGTTAAGGGGTTGTTCGCACCAAGCACAACGACTGTACCTGTTAAATATACCGTTTTTTCAGTCAAGTGGATGGCAGACACCAAGACTATTAACATGCAACGGTGAACGATATAGTAGAGAGTTATCGTTACAGGTGTAGTGTTTGGTCCGAACGTGCCCCTAAAGACTTCCTTCAACCACACAAACCCTATATAACGTCCCTATTCCAGGGCTAGGTCACAATAAGCCAACATTCGGCGAAAACATACGGACGATGATGACGGTGATGGGGCGCATTGTCTGCTTATTAGGGCTGCTGTTTTAGTGACAGGCAACAAAGTATATCATTGCTCTCAGGTCAAAACCTTGTATGTCCAAAACGGTTCCTTTATTCATATTATTTATAAAAGAACATTTAAGAATAGTGAAAATAGCCGGTCTACAGACTGCTATTTTCACTACGTTTGTGCCACACTCTTTACGGT
>NC_137622.1:5599480-5609480 GCF_963280865.1 Gymnoscopelus braueri | reverse complement strand
GTGCCTTAATGGCTGATTTTACACTTGGTTGCATGTTGAAAATAGCTGATCTACAAGCTCACAACGCGTCGCAGCGCGACGCATTGTGAGCTTGTAGATCAGCAAGCTCACAACCCATGCATATCAATTAAGGTGGGCCTTTACATGAAAATGTTATGACACGAGAACCACTGGCTTCATATCAAAAACAAATCTGTGCACGTCCATTTGCTTTTCTTGTGTGTCCCCCCTACCCAGCCCACCAACCCCCCACCCCCACCGAGTCTCATTCCCGATATGCACAGCAGCCATATTGGAAATAAATTGGGCCTCTTCCTTACTTCCTTCACAGGTGTTACCAATGATTCTAATGAAGGCTCTACTCCATTTCATGTAGCACAGTGGTTCTCAAACATTTCAATTTCAAGGTCCCCGATAACTCTGAGAGTGTACAAATGGAACCAAATGGACCCGTAAGGGTCCATTTGGTTCCATTTGTACACTCTAAGAGTTACACACCCTTAAGGGGCCATTTAGAACCCCCTCAATGAACCATGAGGGTCCCTGGACCACACTTTGAGATCCGCTGGTGTAGCAGAGTGTTACCAGTGAGTCAACATGCACAATATCAGCACCCTGACTCTGTCTGACCAGAATGGAACAGAGCCTTCATTAGTATCATTGGTAACACCTGTGAAGGAAGTAAGGAAGAGGCCCAATTTCTTTCCAATATCATGGCTGCTGTGCATAGAGCCTATTCGGGGAGAGAGAGACAAATAGCGGGTGAAACGTGAGTCTCAAGTGTCTCGGTCACAGGCCCCCCTTTTGTTACGCGGTAATGAGGGCAGAGCTATCGGAGCAGCACAGTTTAGATTGAGGACAAAAGTTTGCGCTGGAGAGCAAGTGTGGCATAATCATATCTATTTTCTCGTTAAATGGGAAGCAAATTATGTTTGACCTCCGCCGGCACTAATCTCTGTCACAAAAGCAGAAAAAAGACGGAAGTTTCTTTTTTTTTCTTCTTTTTTTTTCACGCGATGCGGTTACATACGCGAGCTTCCAAATGAGAGAAAAACCATTAGAGTGTAATGGGACGTCATTTAAAAGACGTACAATTCCCCAAACAAACCCACTGGGCCGCAAGACTGCAGTGGGAAAGGGGGTCGAGAGAGAGAGAGAGAGAGAGAGACAGCTAGGGAGGCGTGGAAAGAGAGATGGAGAGGGATGAAGAGAGAGAGAGAGAGAGAGAGACAGAGATACAGGGCAGAAAGAGAGAGAGAGAGAGAGAGAGAGAGAGAGAGAGAGAGAGAGAGAGAGAGAGAGAGAGAGAGAGAGAGAGAGAGAGAGAGAGAGAGAGAGAGAGAGAGAGAGAGAGAGAGAGAGCAGAACAAAGGAGAGAGCAGCAGTGGTGTGAAGTAAATAAGTACATGTACTCTTAGGTATTGTAGCCTATACCTAATATAATCATTTTTAGCCACTTTTACTTAAAATGAGCGATTCCATTTCTTAATATTTACATTTCTACTCCACTACGTCTCATAGGTAAACATAGAGTGTTTTTTTTGTTTTACTCCTTTGCAATTATTTGACAGCTTTAGTTTCTCTGCAGATTCCGACTATTTAAAGGGATTGTAGGCGATTCAGAGATAAACAAAGAAAAAACCTCCAGCAGTTCGTTTCCCCGACAACCAGGGGGTGACGCACAGAGGACTTCCATAGAGTTAAGGAGACTTCTAAACGAATATAGGTTACTTTATTCGGATACAATTCGCGGAACTGCCCGCCCCTGCCGGTTCTCTGAATTTTTATTTTTAAATAGGCTCTTTCATGACAAATTGACCACATATATGAAGTTAAACAACTAAATTCTATCCAAACGCTATCTGAAAAGTAAATTATGTGCCTCAAAAACGTTTGAGAGCATTTTAAAATACGGATTTCAGAAAGAGGACTGTGTTTCAATGCAGGAAAACACCCCAGCATCATTATATAGTGGCTGATAGAGGGTAAAAAATGCAAAATATATATATAGAGATATTTTTCAAATGTAGGCTTAATGTTGCCAACAATCCCTTTAATTAATGAATACAACATATTTACCATTAGCCATACTCAATAAATAACGAGAACTAACAAGCCCAAAAGCTTGTAGATCTGCTACAAAAAACAACAACTTTGGTACGTAAGTAGGCATATATATGTAGATACCAATCATTTTGTACTCCCGCTCAAGTAAAAAATGTAATAAGGGATTTTCAAATTTATTATTTGTATATATTCTTATTTTTATATATTTTCATTGATAATAACAGAGTATTTTTTTTATACATCGTCTCTGGTCTCTGTCGGGTGGAGACCTCATACGTCCAGAACTGTTACTCTTCAGGATTCCAAGTCAAACATAGCAAAAACAGCAGAACAACAGAAGCCGAGTTTCGAGCTTATAGGGATAAGAGGTTTTTGTCCGACAGCTACGATATATTGTATTGCTACTTTTACTTAAGTAAACGAGAGTACTTCTTCCTCCTCTGGGAAAGAGACAGGGCAAGAGACGAAGGAAGGGAGAGATGGAGGGAGGGAGAGATGGAGGGAGGGAGAGCTGGAGGGAGGGAGGGCTGTGTGTGAGACAAGCGCGCCGAGAAGGCGAGCACACAGCGTTGTTCCATTTCCATGGGGGCCGTCGCGTCGAAGCGATAACGAGTTTCAAAGTCACTCTCCCTCGCAAAGACAAAAGCGGATTAGGAAAAGCCATAACTTTTTATGTCGGGGAGAGAGCTTCACTTTGCGGTCGTCGGACAGCAAATGACTTTTACACCACAATGGAGCCCTCTCCTCAAAGTCCAAATGCGTGAGGAAATAAAAAAAGCCAAGTCTTCAAGGCGACGTGCGAAGGTCGATTACCGGGGGGAGTGGAGGGGAGGGGGGGCGCTCGGAATTGGCAAGGCGTTGCAGCAAAAGAAAAAAAAGAAAAGAAGAATTGGACTCCTTTTGTTCAAACTCAGAGCGTTTTTTTTTTTTTTGTGTGTCTTTCTTGGCCTGCGCGGTCCGTGTACTTTCTGGCAGACGGATTTTCTTTTGTAAACCACAAACAGAAATCCGCCCATTGCGCTCATTTTTCATTTTTCATTTTTCATTTAGGGTCGCGTCGGTTCTTTCGCTCCCGTTTGCTCCCGTGTTTCATTTTTCATTCTTCATTTTAAAACAAGTTACGTTCGTTTCGCTCCCGTCTTTCATTTTTCATTCTTCAATAAAAAATAAAAAATGAAACGTAAGAAAACAGGGTTTTGCTTTTTCATTCTTTCATTTCTCGATCTTAATCAAAGATACTGTAAAGATAAGACCAGAAGCGGAAGTAGATTTAGTACTTAAAAATAAAAGTGTATATATATATATATATATTAAATATAATTTTATTATACCGTAGGCTACATGATTATAACATTACTATGGCTACATCAATGTTAGACAGATGGACATATATATAGATAGATATATAGATATATAGATAGATAGATAGATAGATAGATAGATAGATAGATAAAGATAGATAGATAGATAATATAAATATATTATACTGTAGGCTACACGGTTATAACATAAACATAATTATGATAGGCTATATTATTATATTAGGCTATTAACATTATGCAAGCTAATTATATTTACCATGGTTACGTCAATAAGAAGACAGACAGATCTATATCTGTCTGTCTGTCTGTCTGTCTGTCTGTCTGTCTGTCTGTCTGACAGACGGACGGACGGACGGACGGACGGACGGACGGGCGGGCAGATATAGGCCTACGTGATTCTCTTCTTTTCATTTAGACATGCGTTTTTTTCATCCAAAATGTGTGTTATATTTATATTATTTAGTTCCCAGTGGGCAGTGCCCAGTCTTCCTGGTGCCCAGATTTCCCTAGCGCCCACTCTTCTCCACCCCTAAGTGCCCACTCTTCCAAGTGCCAACATGTCCCTAATGCCCACTCGTCCAAGGTGCCCAGTTATCCCTAGTGCCCAGAATGTTTTGGTGCCCACCTATCCATGCTGTTACCGTTACTAGCCTATACATAAATACACACTGCAGTTATTTCCAGTTATTATTATCAATATTCGGTGTCTGTCTGTCTGTCTGTCTGTCTGTCTGGATGGACGGACGGACGGACGGACGGACTTACGGACAGATTGATAAGTAGACTTGATTATAGCCAATATATTATTTTATTTTCATTTACACATGCGCCTTTTCACCCAAAATGTGTGTTATATTATTTACTTGTAGCATGGTTAATTAATAGTCCCTGTTTGCGTAGCCCCCAAATCGGGCTCCCCAAGTTTTGCTCGCTGTGTGAATGATAGGCCTACTGTGATTATACTGTGATTCAAATACAATGGATTTTGTCTTTGAGATGTTCAGGACCACCACCCACTCTGATATGTATTGGTGCCTTGTTAAGAGCTACAGACAGGTCTTCCACATAGCAGACAAAGTTGTGTCGTCAGAATACATGGCTATAGACGCCTTAACAGACGACGTCACACTGATACGAAACAGTATGCGTGCGCATGTCGGCAGCAAAAGAACCCCACCGCTCATAAAATGCAATGTAAAAGTGGTCACACTCACAGTCTCACGTGTAAAAATGCATCCCATCAAACTTTCAGATGCTGTTTCTCTCCCAGTGTGGAGGAAGAATGCTTAGGATTTTTACTGTGATCTCTCGCTCTTGAAATATATAATCCTTGGTTTCTGTTGTGTGTAAACAATAATAACAATTCAAAGCAGTTGTCCTCAAAACTCCACCTCCAGTGGCTGTCATATAAGAACGGAGGGAGCGCTCTATGATCACGGCACCAGAACCTGCTTGGCTCGCGCAGCAGCAGCCCGTCAAGACTAATTTATGCTCCGTCCCGCGAAGGTGTCGCGCACAGAGAACGGCCGAGAATAGCAGATCTCCAAGCTCACAGCGGTCGCATCCGTGACGCGGTTGTGAGCTTGTATGTCAGCTGTTCTCAGTGCGCAATACCGTTACGCGATGGAGTATATGTGTTGCCAGGGCGCACTCCACTAGCCTACACACAGAGGAGGTTGAATGAACTGAAACAAGCTCACCCCAAAACAGCAGGTTTGGGGATCTGTTGGGAATTGATTACATGAAACAGTCACCTGTGCGTCCAGTCTCAATGTTTGTAAACAAATAATTGGTCTATTGGCCCTGTCTAAGACCAGTGGCATGTCATTTGTAAATATGTCACACCAATATGAACACCCCCCCCCCACACCTGGCTTCCCAATCCCCCACATAGCTTTTATAAATGTGGCAACTGTGCTCAGTGCTCTAATTCATCAAATACCAAATGTTTTACCCATCCACCTACTGGTAAAAAAATATAAAATATCCTCATTTATAAATTGTAACTCAACCCATGTGGTATACATGCTTAAATGTCCCTGTGGACTGGCATACATTGGTCAAACTAAGAGACCACTTAAACTCGTATTGGTGAGCGGACAGAACTGCTATTCGCACTAACAACCCTGAATATGCCATGGCCAGGCACTGTCAACAAGCAAAGCATGGCTCCCCAGCATCCCTTAAATTCTGGGGAATAGAGAAAATCTTGCAGCCTCATCACGGGGTGGTGACATCATTAATAAATTGCTTCGCAGAGAAGTACTAAATGGATCCACAACCTTGACACCCATGGTCTAAACGAAGAGCAGAGCCTTTCTTGCTTCCTGTAGACGGTCCCTGAGGCTTTCATGTGTATTTTGTGTTTTTGGTGCCTTTCATTTTTGAAAATGTTCTCTTTTTTGCATTGTGTCTTAAAAAGATCTAACATGTTTTGGTATTGGCCTAATCTTTTCCGTCCCTTATTTCTATATGTGCACTGCTTTAACTTTATCTTGATATGGCATTATATGGTTTTACTATTTTGTATATATTTTGCAATGTCTAATAGTCCATATACCCAGAGCCAACCCCAATCACCACTGATTGTCGCTACCTTGAGGCTGTGACGTGTAGTACTAGGTAATTACCATGAAACAGAGGGCCATCTATCATTGGCTCAATAAATTATTTCTATTCATTTTTGTCACATTATTCCTTAATTTACAGTAGATCTGCCAGTCATCCAGACTGACAGATTCACTTGCCTTTTGCTTTGCAGTGTTTCTAAAGCCGTGCAGTTCTTAATTTCCAATCCAAGGTGCTCTTATACAGGTTAGTTTGTTTTCTATCTGGAGCATGCTTGTCAGCTATTGACAAAAATAACTGCATAAACAAATTCAAAGCCTTACGCAGCCGCCAGTTAGCTGGCTTGTTCTTTCTTCCTGGTGGTGTGTTGTGCGGGAGCATTTCATTGAAGGTATATAAGGCCTACTGTATGTGCTTTATTAACTGTTTATTTTCTTATAAATTAGGCTAAGCAAAACCCCGAGTGTAGTCCTGGCTCTGCAGGTGCTCGTCGTCAGTGGGATACATTGCCCCACACACCTGTTGTAGGCCTACAATATATCAATGCGGACGGTGCTGTTTATGGTACGAAATGCCTTGTTTTTAGCACGCACTATTAATGAATTAATGAACGCGCCTATATATAGACCCCTTAACAGACGACGTCACACTGATAAGAACCAGTATGCGTGCAACCAGTATGCGCGCAATGAAACCTATTCTATCAGGTCTCTCGCACTCCGAAACAACAGGTTGAGAATTGATTGCATGAAACAATCACCTGTGCGTCCAGTCTCAATGTTAGTAAACAAATAATTGGTCTATACACTGTAGGATAACATAAATTAGGATGCGTAAAGGTGCGTGCCTGGATAGTGTCGCTTCTGATCACTTCGTGCGGCTGTAGGCCATTAATAGAGGTAAGGGTTGGCCTGCGTATATTGTATATATAGTATATAGATTATAGCACCAACTAACGATGTCTGCTTTCAAATAGGCCCACTAATGGCCAACTGAACATTTGTAACCCAACTGTTATAATGTTTTTGAAATCCCCAGCAGTTACAAAGGTTGTTTTTCTCCTTGCAACACTATTAGGAATCAGATATATCAAGATGCATACATGTACTTTAGCCAATCTATTTAATTTAGACATCAGCTTTTTCATCCAAAATGTGTTGGCTTTAGTTGCAGTATGATTATTAGTAATACAACCTGACGACTTTAAGTCATACAGTGTGTACCAGCCATGGCAATCGAGGAAACCGAAAAGAACAGATCTGCCCAGAGTGAGACGTGAACCTCTTAACTGTGGGGGGTAGTTAATATTGTATTGGTAGGAGGTGGCACCAAGAGCCACGTTAGAACATTGAAGCGGCCATCGCCTGGTGGTCAAATCTGGGATTGCAATAGTTCTACATTTAAAACGCCACTGCGCATGCTTCTACCGTTTGAAACCCACAGGTTGTCGAGGCGCAACGCTATTGATTCTCACCAGTAGAATATGTAAAATGTATTGAATGAATTCAAAACCTGTAAAATGACATCCTGCACATTGCCGTGGCCCGTGGGTATGCACATCAGCTCTGGATTTTGCATTAGCCTACTTTATTATTTTTACACAAATAATGCCAAAAAAGAGGGAGATATTTAACCAGAGCTCTAATCATAATGATTAGAGCCCTATTTGTTCTCTACTGGTTTAACAATTCCCCTCTTTTTTTGGCGTTATTGACCATATAATGCAAGAGGTTATTTGTGTTTGTGTAACTTGTAATCAATGAACAACCAAACGTCCAGACTCCAGTGCGCAATGGAGGGGAGAGATTGAGCGCGATCGTTCATGGTGATTATTCCAAAAGTATTACAATTATGACAAACATAGGCTACAACCGTATGTAACCATTTGTAAGGAATGATCCCACCACGGGCACTGTGTGCCATAGGGCAGGGTCTGAATATTGTAGCGTATTATACATCCAAGTTCATAAGATTCCAGATTTCCAGCCAGTAAAGACTCGATTTAAAATTACTACTGCAATATCAACATTGTTACATTTGGACACCTGGATTTCCTAGGTCTATATCCTTATATGTAGGCCTACTACAGACAGACAGACAGACAGACAGACAGACAGACAGACAGACAGACAGACACTGACAGACAGACAGCGGTCAGAGACGCACCAGTACCACCGAGTGCTAGTATGGAGCTGCTTGTTGCGTCTTTGAACAGTTCACACAGCGAGCAAAACTTGGGGAGCCCGATTTGGGGGCTACGCAAACAGGGACTATTAATTAACCATGCTACAAGTAAATAATATAACACACATTTTGGGTGAAAAGGCGCATGTGTAAATGAAAATAAAATAATATATTGGCAATCAAGTCCACTTATCAATCTGTCCGTATAAGTCCGTCCGTCCGTCCATCCAGACAGACAGACAGACAGACAGACACCGAATATTGATAAGCTCTGATGTACCAGTCCAAAGTTGCATTGTATCTTTTGTATTGTTCACGTTTTGTTTATACCGATTCTGAAACACTTGATGACAATGAGTGGCTTCATTTAAAAAAAAATTGTTTTAGGTTACTGACTGCATTAGATAGATAGATAGATAGCACCGGGAGCGCACGTATGGTACCCTCAGTCTGTCCAGTCTGAGTGTGTCCCTTTGCCTATTGCCTCCCCAGCGCACCACAGCATAAAAGGACGCTGCAACCACTGTCTGATAGAACATCTGCAGATGTTTATTATTGTGTATTGAGGAAATCTAACATGCTGTATTAGGTCTATAACATGACCTGCTGAGCTTTATAAGGCTGCTTCATCGCACCTTGGACGAGTGGGCATTAGGGACATGGCACTTGGAAGAGTGGGCACTTAGGGGTGGAGAAGAGTGGGCGCTAGGGAAATCTGGGCACCAGGAAGACTGGGCACCGGGAAAACTGGTGTTAATAATCATTGTTAATAAATAATTCAATCTCACAGGCAGTGCACATAGTACCCACTCTTCCTGGTGCCCAGATGTCCCTAGTATAGTAGCCCACCTATGCTGTATCCGATTAAAACGTCAGCAGAGATGTAATTTCGATGGTTCAATGAGTAGCGACGCCTATAGCTCTCAAGTCTCAACCCAACTTTCCAAGTTCGAATTATATAGGTAGATTTGTTTCTGTTTTCCTATTCCGTAATATTGCTATTAATTAATCATGCTGCAACTAAATAATATAAATATAACACACATTTTGGATGAAAATGTCTAAATGAAAAGAAGAGAATCACGTAGGCCTATATCTGCCCGTCCGTCCGTCCGTCCGTCCGACAGACAGACAGACAGACAGACAGACAGACAGACAGACAGACAGACAGACAGACATGCAGACAGATATAGATCTGTCTGTCTTCTTATTGACGTAACCATGGTAAATATAATTAGCTTGCATAATGTTAATAGCCTAATATAATCATATACTATCATAATTATGTTTATGTTATAACCGTGTAGCCTACAGTATAATATATTATTATCTATCTTTATCTATCTATCTATCTATCTATCTATCTATATATCTATATATCTATATATCTATCTATATATATGTCCATCTGTCTAACATTGATGTAGCCATAGTAATGTTATAATCATGTAGCCTACGGACGGTATAATACATTTATATTTAATATATATATATATATACACTCTTATTTTTAAGTACTAAATCTACTTCCGCTTCTGGTCTTGTCTTTACAGTATCTTTGATTAAGATCGAGAAATGAAAGAATGAAAAATCAAAACCCTGTTTTCTTACGTTTCATTTTTTTATTTTTTATTGAAGAATGAAAAATGAAAGACGGGAGCGAAACGAACGTAACTTGTTTTAAAATGAAGAATGAAAAATGAAACATGGGAGCAAACGGGAGCGAAAGAACCGACGCGACCCTAAATGAAAAATGAAAAATGAAAAATGAACGCAACGGCGGATTTCTGTTTGTGGTTTACAAAAGAAAATCCGTCTGCCAGAAAATACACGGACCCTGCGCTGTGCGAACGCGCGAG
>NC_137622.1:5511825-5599280 GCF_963280865.1 Gymnoscopelus braueri | reverse complement strand
CGTTGTTCCATTTCCATGGGGGCCGTCGCGTCGAAGCGATAACGAGTTTCAAAGTCACTCTCCCTCGCAAAGACAAAAGCGGATTAGGAAAAGCCATAACTTTTTATGTCGGGGAGAGAGCTTCACTTTGCGGTCGTCGGACAGCAAATGACTTTTACACCACAATGGAGCCCTCTCCTCAAAGTCCAAATGCGTGAGGAAATAAAAAAAGCCAAGTCTTCAAGGCGACGTGCGAAGGTCGATTACCGGGGGGAGTGGAGGGGAGGGGGGGGCGCTCGGAATTGGCAAGGGCGTTGCAGCAAAAGAAAAAAAAGAAAAGAAGAATTGGACTCCTTTTGTTCAAACTCAGAGCGTTTTTTTTTTTTTTGTGTGTCTTTCTTGGCCTGCGCTGTGCGAACGCGCGAGTTATACCGCTGGGATTGAGGAATATTTGGCAGAGGCGGCTTATATTATTGGCCAAAGTATACGTTGACACCTTCGGAAGAATGGCTCATCAGCATTGTTTCATTTTATTGTGTTTTATTTATTCATTTATCTTACATTTATATGTAACACACTCGGTGATGTACTGCACACTGATGTACTGTACGTAAATCATCTTTATTAACCACTCGAGCCCTCTCTAGACCCTTAGTAAACGGGACCAGAGTTTGCTCGGTACATGGACCCATTTAAAAAAAAATCTGTCAGCACTGTGTTACCCAAAGAAATAGCAGATCTACAAAGCAATGTGTCGCGTTCACGACGCATTGCTTTGTAGATCTGCAATTTTTTCGGCTAATGTTCCCCCCAGAATAGGGCCCCAGAATAGGGACGTTGGCGTCCAAGTGCATGGTTAAATAATATCAATATCAATATCAATATCAATATCAATATCAATATCAATATTGATAATAATAATAATGACAATGATAATGATAATGATTATTATTATTGTGGATACAACAGCAACAGAAGCAGCAGCTGTCGGGCTGTGACAGAAGACAGAAAGGGTCAGCTGTCCTCTCTGTCACGCCGTCTGTCATGGCTGTCCTCCGTCCCCCCCCGCCCCCCCATCCCGCTCACCTCCCCCCCCTCTCCTCCCTGAAGCACCGTTCCCCTGATCCTCATCACTCTGTTTGTCCCCCTGTCTCGGGAGCGCTGGTGCAAGACATGTCCCCCCCCTCCCTCCCTCCCTCACTCCGACCCCCTCCAAACCCCCCAGACCCCCACCCCTCCCTAACACCTAACGCCATACACGCCCAGCAGGCAGACCCCCCCCCTTGGTTCCCTGGTGGCTGTGTGTGTGTGTGTGTGTGTGTGTGTGTGTGTGTGTGTGTGTGTGTGTGTGTGTGTGTGTGTGTGTGTGTGTGTGTGTGTGTGTGTGTGTGTGTGTGTGTGTGTGTGTGTGTGGGTCACTCTCTCTTTCTCTCTCTCTCTCTTTGATTAGTCTTTGCGGTGTCTTTTTGAGATCACAAAAAAAACACAAAGGTGACTCTCTCTCTCTCTCTCTCCCCCTCCCTCTCTCCCCCCTCCCTCTCTCTCTCTCTCTCTCTCTTTCTCCCCCTCTCTCATTCTCCCCCCTCTCTCTCTCTCATCCTCCCCCTCTCTCTCTCCCTCCCCCCCTCCCTCCCTCTCTCTCTCTCTTTGAGAAGTCTTTGTGTTTGTCTTTTTTGAGATGAAGACCTTGAATTGTTGATGTACAGCTATCATGTGTGTCCGTGTGCGTGTGCGCGGGCGTTTGCGCGTGTGCGTGTGCGTACGCGTGTGCGTGTGTGTGTGTGTGTGTGTGTGCGTGCGTGTGTGCGTACAGCATGCCATTTAAGTGTGTGTTTTTTCCTCCTGACAAGCTGCTGAGACAGAGAGAGAGAGAGAGAGAGAGAGAGAGAGAGAGAGAGAGAGAGAGAGAGAGAGAGAGAGAGAGAGAGAGAGAGAGAGAGAGAGAGAGAGAGAGAGAGAGAGAGAGGAGAGGGAGGGGGGCAGTGTTGGAAACAGTACTCAAATGTTTTACTTAAGCAGAAGTACCAATACTGCAATATGGAAATACTCTGTTACAAGTAAAAGTCCACAATTCAAAATTTACTTGAGTAAAATTGGCATCAAAATATACTTCAAATACCAAAAGTAAAAGTACTAAAATGTTTGAAAATAGCAGATCTACAAGCTCACAACGCGTTGCGATGCGACGCGTTGTGGGCTTGTAGATCTGCTATTTTCAAATAGCCTAGGTATAACATAGGGCTGAAGTGGTTAATGTTTTATAACGTTATTATTTATATGTGCAAAGTTACTTACACCACTGCCCATGAGCAGCTACCGGGAAGAGAGGTGGTGGAACCCGCCTTCCCGCCTTCTAGCAGAACTTTGTTTCCTCTAGGTGGCCCGGCCTGACATGTCCGCGGACTGGTTGCTATAAAGGGGGTTTTCGACATCTTGGGATGCCCAGAAACGAGGCAGGAGGGCTGGCAGAGTGTTGTGCTATTATGTATATGATTAGCAGCCGCCGTTGTATGGCAGAGACGCTGCTACTCGTGCCCACGGAGTGCTGGGTGACTTGACATATGCTTGTTGTATTATGAGGACATATGCCTTGATTATGTGGATGTAACCTTGCTGCACCTGTAATGTTTGTGTCCTTGTTTGCAATTTCCCATGTGTGGATATAAATAAATTGTTAAAATTGTGTGTGCGTGCGTGTGTGCATGCGTGCGTGCGTGCAGATCGAATAAGGACCAGTTGGAACAGGCCCTATTAAGAGGGTCCTTGGCTTTCCATCAGACTCTTACTGTCACAGAGCAGCCACTTACAGAGTCATTTTCTCTAGTGTTATTGTTTGTAACTTAGCTTTCCAGAAGGTGCACATTTCTGTTGTTGCGACTGGAATCTCTAATATCTTTTTGTTTAACTGCACGCTGTTAGGGGGGAGGGGCCCGTTGAAGCCTAGCTGTGTAGTTGTTGTGATTGGTGCCTGAAGATCTGATTGAGGGGAGCCTGTTGATCCTGTTAGCTGATTGATTAGAACAGGGGTCTTCAACTGGAGTTTCTACAGGGGGGGGGGGGGGGGATCTTTGTATGATTTGAATTTCGTTTTTTTTACATTACCCACTTGAACCCTAGCATCCCTATTCTGAGGGAGACATTAGCCAAAAAAATGCTGATCTACAAGCTCACAACGCCTCGCACTCGGCTATTTTCAGCAAAGAGGTTTGGTGTAAAGCAGCGGTTCTCTAACTATGGGTCGCAAAAAATTAAATAATAAAAAAGGTTTGAGTATCACTGGAGTAAACACTTCATAATGCTCATGAAGGTTTAACAGACGACTGGGCCGTGTGTGAACCTGGTTAATACCGCACGCACGCACGCACGCACGCACGCACGCACGCACGCACGCACGCACGCACGCACGCACATGGACTCCTCCTCGGACTCCTGGCAAGATGCTCCCCAACTGTTGGAACATATGGCGGTCAGTCGGTGTGTGTGTGTGTGTGTGTGTGTGCGTGTGTGTTATTTGTATGTGTGCCAAGGGCCTAATCATCTACTCGTTAGCAGTGAGGTACGCACGCACGCGCACACACACACACACACACACACACACACACACACACACACACACACACACACACACACACACACACACACACACACACACACACAGAGTGAAAGTGTTTGCTTATGTGCCTGTGGGGATGTACCATGCTAGACCCTTTTTTTCTGTGTGTCTGTGTGTGTGTGTGTGTGTGTGTGTGTGTGTGTAAATGGTGCATTTATATAGCGCTTTTATCCAAAGCGCTTTAAGGCAACTCCGCACCAAACAGACTCGTCCAGACTATTGCAGACTACTCCAGACTGCAACAGACTGGTATTCGGTTGGCAAAAGTTGCCATTTAAGTCTGTCAGCCGACTGGCCATTCATGTGCTAATTTGACTTTTAGCGTGCCAGCGTTGCCAGGTCTGCTTATTATAAGCGACTTTGGGCTTGTTTCCCTGCAAAGCCACTTAGGGATGTTCCCAGCGTTTTTTCTTCACTGACGTGCAGTGGTGTAAAGTAACTAGTACATTTACTCAAGTACTGTACTTAAGTACAATTTTGAGGTACTTTTACTTTACTGGAGTATTTCCAATTGTCTATACTTGTACTCCACAACAATTATTTGAAATGTTTAGTTACTAGTTACTTTGCAGATATAAATCATTATGAAACATACATTAACCACTTTAGCCCTATTTTATACCTATAAGCTATTTGAAAATAGCAGATCTACAAGCTCACAACGTGTTGCGATGCACGCGTTCTGAGCTTGTAGATCTGCTATTTTCAAACATTTTTGTACTTTTACTTTTGGTACTTTAAGTACATTTTTATACCAATACTTTAGTACTTTTACTCAAGTAAATGTTGAATTCCGGACTTACTACTTGTAACAGACTCAGAGTACATCTATTGCATTCAAGCCTGGAATTTCGTCATTTTAGGGGCAAGGCCACTTGGCCTTTGGTGTTGTAATTTTTTGGAGGGCACAAAGGCCCTGCCCGGCCTTCCTGGGCCATCCAAAAAAATAATAAAGATTTTTAAGTCCAAAAATGATTTTTAAGTCCACGGAAATAATGCATTTAACTTGAAGGTTAAGGATGATTGTATTTTAATATATTATAAGAATAGTATAACTATCTGTGAAATATTACCCATTTATTTCACAAAATAATGTGTTGGCAAATGACCAATATTTAGTTATATAGGTCTCAATATGTCACATTCAGCCCTGGACTTCACTGACTGAAGTAGGGGTCACATTAATCACATTAGATTCACAGAATGTATTTTACCCACAAGTTATTTTCATTCAAATGAAATGTGAATGAACTTGCACTAATAATGACTTTAGTTGATTTTTCACTCTTTAAAATATAGTATTTCTTAATTATTAATAATTACAGCTTGTAGATTGGCTATTTTCACGATTTTAAATTGTTTTTAAATAATAATAAAAAAGGAACATACAAGATTTCCACCCGACAGCCATAATATATAGCCAATATATGGTTCTGTATCAGTATATGAGTCCGTTTTTGAAGATTTCATTCTAATTGGCTACTATGCCTGAATATGAATTTCATGAGCCTGGGTAGGTCACCCTGGCTTGGCGGAGATATGCCCTGTAGCACACTCCGCACAGCAGCAGCAGCAGCAGCAGGTGAAAGCAATTCACTTAATTGCTCGTTCTCTCTCCCTCTTTCCGTCTCCTCAATCTCTCGCTCGCTCTTTCTCTCTCAATCTTTCACTCTCCCTTTTTTCTCTCCCTCTGTCTCTCCCTCTCTCTTTCTTTCCTTCTCTCTCTGCCGCTTTTTACCTCCCTCTTTCTCCCTCCCTCCGTTTCTCTCTCCGTCTCTCTCCCTTTCTTTCTCCCTCCCGCTTTCTCCGTTCCTCTCTCTCCCTCGCTCCTGGTATCTCCCTTTCTCTCACCCACTTTCTCTCTGTCTTCCTCCCCTCTCTCTTTCTCTTTCTCTCCCCTCTCTCCCTTCCTCTCTCTCTTTCCCTCTCTCTCTCTCTTTCTCCCCCCTCTTTCTCTGTCACTATCTCCCTGCTTTACGAGCCTATTCATGCAATGCTTGAACTCCCACTCAGAAGGACATGTTTACATACTTGCGCATTACATATTTATACATAAACACGGATGCATGTGACTCCGTCACTGGACACATTTACACACCTGCTCCCAATCACCACAGCGCAAAAGTAGGGCAAATCAATCAATCTCTCTCTCTCTGGGAGCAACAACAAGAAACAGTGAATGTAGGTTTTCATAGACATGGTCGCTTGTTTCT
Source organism: Gymnoscopelus braueri (assembly GCF_963280865.1). NCBI lineage: Eukaryota > Metazoa > Chordata > Actinopteri > Myctophiformes > Myctophidae > Gymnoscopelus > Gymnoscopelus braueri. Next base: position 5,593,475 of record NC_137622.1, on the reverse strand, counting down.
CTCACATAATCTGGCAACACCGACAGCCCTCTGTTGTCACTGCCACTGCGCTACCAGTCGGCTAAAAAGCTGAACATGTTCGGTCGGCTCTGGGTCGGCCGAAAAGGTCCCGACGGACCCCCCGACGGACCCCTAACCGACTGGCCGACGCTTCCCGAAGCCAATTCGGCCCAAAATCGGGCCGACTCAGATTGGTCTGGAGAGGGCTTTACATAGATTGTGCCATTAACCCATTCACACACACACACACACACACACACACACATTCATACACCGATGGCGGAGGAAACCATAGGCACCAACCTGCTCATCACGAGCAATTAGGGGTACAGCGTCTTGCTCAAGGACACTTCGACACTAACTCTGGGGGAGCCCGGGATCGAACTGGGAACCTCATGGTTCCCATCCGGCCACTCTACCCCAGAGCCACTGCCGCTACACTGTGTGTGTTTGCGCTGTGTGTGCGCAAGTGTGTGTTGTGCGCAAGTGTGTGTGTGTGTGTGTGTGTTTGTGTGTGTGTGTGTGTGTGTGTGTGTGTGTGTGTGTGTGTGTGTGTGTGTGTGTGTGTGTGTGTGTGTGTGTGTGTGTGTGTGTGTGTGTGTGTGTGTGCAAGTGTGCCGGAGGAAGCGCACTGCGACAACACAGATGACATTGATCGGATTTCATGTTATCATAAAAGAGAACCGAGAGCATTCCATCACACCTAGATAACAGAGAGAGAGAGAGAGACAGACAGACAGACAGACAGACTGACAGGCAGACAGGCAGACTGGCCCTCGTTTATCAATGGAGTGTGTAAAAAAACAGCCTATGTTTGAGCCCAGGAATTTGCTAACAGCAAAGCGTGAGATTAGCGTGAGATTTGTCCGCTGTGGATAAATGGGGCGTATAGCCTCGTCCCCAACATGTGACGTTACCCCACCAATCATCTCCGTGGATTCACACACATGCAGCAACACAGCACACACGCCCTATCATATGCGTGGGAATGGCAACATGCTATTTGCATACACAGGGCACAGACCCCATACCTGACACAGCGACACAGACACACATCCAATTAGAACATGTATTACACGGCTTGGTTGAATGCTTGATTCTGATTGGTCAATCATCGGTCATTATTTATTGATAATGACCGATGAGCTCTATAACGGACCGCTGTGTAATCAAAGACTCACCTGCTCATGTCAACCTGCGCTGCTTGGTTTTATGCTTTATCGAACATGACAGCCATGTAAACAAACAAACAAACAATGTCATTTACAACTAAACTGTTGCTCTCAAGAATGACATTGATCGGATATTTTTGGAACTAATTTTGTATTAGTTTTATAGCTATACATTCTTGGAGTGAATACATATGTTTAGATGCTCAGACAAAGCTGCTCCGCATGTCTACGATGGAACAAAAGGGTGTAGACAAATCCTACACGCCCTCAGACCTGACGTGAGATCTGAGCAGGCCGTAGGATCAAGTCAAAGTCACGATGGAATGATAAATGCCGACAAGTGCGGTGATCTTGCTGTACGCCCATTATTTGGTCTGCACCACGTTGATAAATGAGGGCCACTGTGTCTTCCTGCTGTGAGAGGCACCTTGCAGAGCTGTGAATGATGTCAAACCCCTGCATCCGTTTCATGCGGAAAACGTTCGCAGAAAATAGCAGATCTACAAGCTCACAACGTTCCAAGCCTACTGTCGCAACGCGACACATTGTGAGCTTGTCGATCTGCTATTGTCCCTGCGAAAGCTTTCCGCACAGTACGGATGCTGGAATTTAAGTGGTTGTAACCGTCAGTGAAGTACTCAAATGTCTTACTTAAGTAAAAGTAACAATACTGCAATGTAGATTTACTCTGTTACTAGTAAAAGTCCCGTATAAAAAAATTACTTAAGTAAAAGTACAAAAGTATCGGCATCAAAATATACTTAAAGTACCAAAAGTAAAAGTACTCATTGTGCAGAATGTCCCATTTCACAAGTTCAAAATGTATAAAAAATATTTTGAAAATAGCCGATCTACAAGCTCACAATGCAACACATTGTGAGCTTGTAGATCACCTATTTTCAAATAGCCTAAATATACGGCCGAAGCGTTTTTGTAATAACAATCAAAATCTACAAAGTAACTAGTAACTAAAGTTTTTATATAATTGTAGTGGAGTAAAAGTACAATATTTTCCTCAGTGATGTAGTGGAGTAGAAGTAAAAGTATTGAAAATTGTAAATGCTGGAGAAAGTAAAAAAAAATAAAAAACTCTGAATTTAACCAAACTCCTCCCCTCTCTGACATCATTATCCAAACTCCTCCCCTCTATGACATCATTATCCAAACTCATCCCCTCTCTGACATCATTATTCAAACTCCTCCCCTCTCTGACATCATTATCCAAACTCCTCCCCTCTCTGACATCATTATCCAAAGTCCAAACGGAAGCGCTCTACCTGGCATTTATTTAGGAGTATAGTCTGGGAGGTGGCGAGTGGGTGAACAGGAGAACACGGAGAACAAATGCCCTGTTTTGTGTGCACGAGTGTCACGGGAGGTGCCGTCAGTGGTGGAAAAAGTACTCAAATGTTTTACTTAAGTAAAAGTATCAAATCGATATAATTTATATATAGGCAAAACATAGGCAAAATAGGCGAAACACAGCAGATGTGAAAGTTCACAACGCATTTGCAATGTGGCACATTGTGAGCTTGTAAGATCGGCTATCTTTTCGAAACATTTCGAAAAGTCTTGACGAATCGTGAGAACCATAGAAAATGTTTGGGGAAAAAAATAACAATCTTATACCGGCACAAAATATTTTCAGAAGGGGGTCCTCTGCCTGATACGCATCAATTTGGGAGTCCTGGACATGACAATATTTCAGAACCACTGAATTGGCTCTATGCACAGCAGCCATTTTGGAGAGAAAGTGGGCCTCTTCTTACTTCCTTCACAGGTGTTACCAATGATACTAATGAAGGCTGTGTTCCACTTCCATTCTGATCAGAGAGAGTCAGGGTGCTGATATTGTGCATGTTGGCTCACTGGAAACACTTTGCTACACCAGTGGGTCTCAAAGTGTGGTCCAGGAACCCTCATGGTTCCTTGAGGGTGTTCCAAATGGCCCCTTACGGGTGTGTAACTCTGAGAGTGTACAAATGGAACCAAATGCCATTTGGTTCCATTTGTACACTCTAAGAGTTATGGGGGTCCTTGAAATTAAAAGGTTTGAGAACCACTGTGTTACATGAAATTGAACAAAGCCTTCATTAGTATCATTGGTAACACCTAAAGTAAGGGAGTAAGGAAGAGGCCCAATTTATTTCCAATATGGCTGCACTGCTGTGCATAGAGCCTATTGTAATCATCGTGGGATCGCTAAAGCGATCACACTAATGTTATTGCCAATAATTCCCACAATTTTTTGGACCCTAACTAGTCCTTCATACTTTTAGCTACAAACTCTGTTCCAACTCTTCAACGTTCGGCCTACTCAGGACATGTCGGCTACCATTTGAATTTTTGAAATAATTTGTACTTTTAGAGATATTTCACTTTTTACTGCTAAAAAAATCCCATTAATTTCAATGGGGAAATTCATACTTTTAGCTAGAAACTCAGTTCCAACTCTATAACGTTCAGCTTACTTAGGACATATTGGCTACCATTTGAATTTTTGCCTATTAGACCCTAGCAATCACTGTTTTACCCTAAAAAACTGCAAACCTTTCAAACCTTTAACACTTTTAAAACCTTTAGAACCGCAAACCTTTAGAACCTTTAAAACCTTTAGTACCTTTAGAACCTTTCAAACCTTTCAAACCTTTCAAACCTTTCAAACCATTCAAAACTTTAGAACATTTCACATCTTTCAAACCTTTAGAACCTTTCACATCTTTCAAACCTTTCAAACCTTTAGATTCTAAAGGTTTGAAAGGTTTTGAAAGATGTGAAATGTTCTAAAGGTTTGAAAGGTTCTAAAGTTTAGAACCTTTCAAACCTTTAGAACATTTCACATCTTTCAAACCTTTAGAACCTTTAAAACCTTTCAAACCATTCAAACCTTTAGAACATTTCACATCTTTCAAACACCTTTCAAACCTTTCAAACCTTTAGAACCTTTAGAACCTTTCACATCTTTCAAACCTTTCAAACCTTTCAAACCTTTAGAACCTTTCAAACCTTTAGAACATTTCACATCTTTCAAACCTTTAGAACCTTTCAAACCTTTCAAACCTTTCAAACCTTTCAAACCTTTCAAACCTTTCAAACCTTTAGAACCTTTAGAACCTTTCAACCCTTTCAAACCTTAAAAATGTCAAACCTTTAACACTACTAACACTATCAATACTCAATACCAGCAACATTCTTAGCGATCCCACACTGTTTCTTCAGGAACAGTACTTTCTAGTTCATGTTATGACCCTTTAAACGTGCATGTATTTTCCTGTGTGGCGTTGCCTTGTGCATGTCTTTCTTCCCTCATTTGTGTGTGTGTGTGTGTGTGTGTGTGTGTGTGTGTGTGTGTGTGTGTGTGTGTGTGTGTGTGTGTGTGTGTGTGTGTGTGTGTGTGTGTGTGTGTGTGTGTGTGTGATTGAGTAGTGATGAGTGGCTGATTGACTAGCAGCTGGTGAGTGGTGACTGAGTGGCGTCTGCATGTGAGTGGTTGACCGCAGGCTGGTGATTGGCTTGTGTTGATGGACTCTACTATAATCCAAGGCAAAAAAAGAGAGAAGAAGACTAAGACACGGCATCTCTTCCTGTGTCTGCGTGGAGTAGGCGCTATGGCGGCCACCTTTTTGGGAGACCGGCAGCAGGTTGGAGTCTATTATTCCATATGGAAGAGTGAACGTGAACACAGCTTCTGCGCTATTAGCTTGTAGATCTGCTATTTTTTAAAAATCATGAGCATTTGTGCATATATTACATTTTTTTCTTTTTCTTAAAGGAGTAGTTCACCCAAAAAATGACTTATTTTCTATCAATTGCACACCCCATGAAGCCTTGAATCCATGGATTTATTTGTGTTTTTGTCGCATTCCTAAGCTAATAATTTGATTCCTGTCTCCTACCGGCTAATGTATCCGGTAGGAGACACAAAGTAGATTATTTGTGTCTCCTACCGGAAATACACCCGGGCATCAAATTATTGGCTTAGGAATGCGACAAAAACCAAAATAAATCCATGTATTCAAGGCTTCATGGGGTGTTCAATTGATAGAAAATAAATCATTTTTTGGGTGAACTTCTCCTTTAAGCTGACATTTGTAACTCAATTCTTTGCTTCTGGGGGGTCCCTGGAACTAAATATTTTACAAATGTTCCCCTCAAAAACATATAATATTCCAAGAATAGCCCAAAAAAGAAAATCACGTTTAAAAAATAATAGCAGATCTACAAGCTCATAGCGCCGGCACTCGGTGCCGTGCTATGAGCTTGTGTATCTGCTATTTTTGGATAGCCAAAGACATTTTTGACATTCAGGTGAACCACACAGATAAGCACTTGAAGATTCTTAAAGGAGGAGTTCACCCAAAAAATGACTTATTTTCTATCAATTACACACCCCATGAAGCCTTGATTTCATGGATTTATTTTTGGTTTTGTGGCATTCCTAAGACAATAATTTGATGACCGTGTGTATTTCCGGTAGGAGACACAAATAATCTACTTTGTGTCTCCTACCGGATACATTAGCCGGTAGGAGACGGGAATCAAATTATTAGCTTAGGAATGCCACAAAAACAAAAAATAATCCATGGATTCAAGGCTTCATAGGGTGTGCAATTGATAGAAAATAAGTCATTTTTTGGGTGAACTCCTCCTTTAAATCCGTATTTTAAGTACTGTACTTCAGTGTTGAGGTATTTGTACTTTACTTGAGTATATCCAATAATTTCCAATACTCTTACTTCTACTCCACTACATCTCGGATGCAAATATTGTACTTTTACTCCATTACATTTATGAAAACTTTAGTTACATGGTTACTTTGTGAATTTTTATCACAAAACATACATTAACCACTTCAGCCCTATATGCATTTCAACCATTTGAAAATAGCCAATCAATTTTCATTTTTTTTTCATTCTGCCTAATGAGTCCTTTTTCTTTTGGTTTTAGAACATTTTGATGCCGACCTTTTGTACTTTTACTCAAGTATGAATTCCGGACTTTTACTGGTAACAAATAATTTCTATATTGGGGGGGGGGGGGTCTGAGCTCCATGCTGTGAAGTACGGAGCCCTGCCGATGATCCCTCTTTTTTCGCATGCTGGGTCACACACGCACGCACGCACGCACGCACGCACGCACGCACGCACGCACGCACACACACACACACACACACACACACACACACACACACACACACACACACACACACACACACACACACACACACACTCAAAAAGAAAAGGAGGGGAAAAAAGAATGCTGTTGTGTTTCTGTGATTTCATCATTTCAGTAATAGGAAGGGGAATGATCTGGCTGAGTGTAATACTGTAGCTGCCTGCTGCTGTTAGCCCAACACTAACACCTGCTGAATATCACCAATCAATACGGATTTACTCTCTACAATAACTATACCTCAAACCTTTTAATGTCTCTTTGAAGCTTGCCTGTGATAATCCTGGTAGTTTCTTATCGTCAGTGTTGGGTGAAAACCTCATACATACAATGTCCAAAACCGTTCCTTTTTATTATTATTATTATTATTGTTATTGTTATTATTATTATTATTATTTATTTGTTTATTGCATGGTCAAATGAATAAAAATATACATTAACATGAATCCAACATATGAATAGAAAACGTAATGTGTAAACAAACAAACAAAACATGAATTGACACAACACTGAAGATAGTGCTGTCAAGTCTATGAAGCCATCTGTGAAATCTTTGAAAAACTAAAGTAATCTGCAAAACAGTTTTATACAATAGTAGGCTTCTCTCTCTCTCTCTCTCTCTCTCTCTCTCTCTCTCTCTCTCTCTCTCTCTCTCTCTCTCTCTCTCTCTCTCTCTCTCTCTCTCTCTCTCTCTCTCTCGGCTAAGGGGTCCTTGAGAAGAACAGTCGAAGACCCCTGCTCTACTTTTCTGTGTTGAGGTACTTGTCATCTGCTTGTTAGAACATGGTGTCTTCTAGTTGTTCCTATTTATATAAAGGCATGTGTCAGCTATGACTCAACGGAGCTTACGGCCACGCAGTGCAGCTTGTGTAATAGGTTGTATTATATTCTCTCTGTGTGTGTGTCGAGCCACTTGATCTCTTTTAGCGTTCTGGGCACATCAGGCAGAGAACATAGATCAACTTGTGGAGAGGAGAGCTCTGTTCATCATGTGTCACGTTTGATCCCATATCCTGTCTGTGTCGGGCAAACCCGGCCATTTTACGGCCTGACTTCAAATCGTCACCTACAACCGCGAGAAGTCCGTGTTATGCCGGGTATTTCGACCAATAATGCCGATCGTCTCTGCCGGGTGGAAAAGCTCACATGTCCGATTTCTTTCAGGATTCATATTCAAAAGCAATGGTGGAAAAAGTACTACATTTTTAAACTTAAGTAAAAGTAGCAATACTGCTATGTAGGAGTACTCTGTTACGAGTAAAAGTCCGGAATTAAACATTTACTTCAATAAAAGTACAAAAGTATTGGTATCAAAATGTACTTAAAGTACCAAAAGCAGAAAGTACTCATTATGCAGAATGTCCTGTTTCACAAGTTTTCAAATATATAAAATCTCTAAGAAATATGTTGAAAATAGCAGCTCTACAAGCTCACAATGCGTTGCATTGCGACGCATTGTGAGATTCAAAAGTAGCAGATCCACAAGCTCGAAACGTGTTTCGAGCTTGTGGATCTGCTACTTTTGATGCTTTCGTGTGATGCTGTAGTGTGATCAAGTAAGGGCCGTTAATGTATGGGAAAAAAACACAAAAAGTTAGAACGTGGAGATAGGAGGTTTCTCCCCGACAGCGATGAGATGCTAATAGCACAGATGACGCAACGGCTGACAGGTTCAAGCGCTTTGGATATCATATCTCTCGACATGATATCCAAAGCGCTCCTCCGCTCAGGGAACACTCTGTGTGGTAGAGGAGAGAGTTTTAGGATCATACGGGTCAGGTATACGTGGTGAAGAACAGACGAGTCGGCGTTAACCCGTTAAAACCGGGAACGCATGTCTGTGTAACCACTTCAACCATTCTTTTATACTTTGGGCTATTTTTTGCAAATCTTTGAATATATATATATATATATAAATTTTTTAAGCATGGGGGTCCACGGGCAAATACTTATCATTTTGGTGGTCCTTGACATGAAAACGTTTGAGAACCACTGATTCTAGCAACATTAAAATACGTTTAAAATAATAAAACAAAAACTGTTAGGATTTAGAAGAAAAGTATAGACAATTGGAAATACTCCAGTAAAGTAAAAGTACCTCAAAATTGTACTTCGGTACAGTACTTGAGTAAATGTGCTTAGTTACTTTACACCACTGCTCTGTGTGCCGTAAGTGAAGACCATTATGCGGGATCTCCCTTTCTTTCTCGGGGTCCTTTGGCAGGTTTGTGGGGGAAGTGTTGGCTAGTTATAGGATTTTAGCAGCAGATGGGGGAAAGTCTGGCCTGGGGAGGTCGTAGTGGACACAGTAGGTGTGTCTAACCACAGACACATCGGGACCCCCGGAGCCCTCTGCCGAGGCCCTCTGCCACAGCGTGCCAATAACCTGCTCTGGAGGCCCTGGTGCCAGTGCAGTGGCCAGCTCATTGTAGGTGAGATAAAGTGTGTGTGTGTGTGTGTGTGTGTGTGTGTGTGTGTGTGTGTGTGTGTGTGTGTGTGTGTGTGTGTGTGTGTGTGTGTGTGTGTGTGTGTGTGTGTGTGTGTGTGTGTGTGTGTGTGTGTGTGTGTGTGTGTGTGTGTGTGTGTGTGTGCTAGTATTATCGTATTATCTTATCGTATCGTAGAGAGAGAGAGAGAGAGAGAGAGAGAGAGAGAGAGAGAGAGAGAGAGAGAGAGAGAGAGAGAGAGAGAGAGAGAGAGAGAGAGAGAGAGAGAGAGAGAGAGAGAGAGAGAGAGAGAGAGAGAGAGAGAGAGAGAGAGAGAGAGAGAGAGAGAGAGAGAGAGAGAGAGAGAGAGAGAGAGGCTGTTGCTAAAAACACACATGCTAAATAAATGTTGAAATAAAACACAAGTTGTTGTGTTTTTTTCAGCTTGCCGTGGAGCAGCTATAGCGCGGGTTGGTTGGAGCGCCCTGCGTGCTATGTGAGAGGCTAACCAGAGTGCTGTGAACCCTTTTAAACCCTTGTAGAGAACAAGCGTGAAATAGTGGCTCTGCACAGCAACCAACTAGACTTCATTTGAGCCAGAGAGTACAAATGGACTATGATGGTTTCGTACCAGTGGTGGAAGAAGTAGGCTACTCACATTCACTGCCAGAGGGTACAGCCAGTACCAGCGTTTTTAAAGATTTTTTTACCTTTTCAAGTGGTCACAAAATATTTTCCGTGATCACCGTCCTCACGGTGATCCCCTCATTACACACACAGTAGTCTAGTAGAATAGGGGAAAACAATAATCCGATAGCGGTAATCCGTTCCATAATTGCAGCCAGTTGAAAATAGCATGTTTTGCCAAAAATACGTTGTAAAAAAAAAAAGTACACAGGAGCATAGATACAGGAATTTAAAGCAATAAGTTAACCAGGAAGTGAATTGAGCAGTAAATCTTCGGATCACGTTATCTTGGGTTAATTTTTTAATTTTTTTTTAAACGGACATGTCCGTCTTTGACGGTAAACGGGTGTATTTTAAAGGACGGCTATGCCCGTCTTTGGCAATGAATGTGTTAAGTACCATTTCTACTCTGTCGGGTCATATGCTATTGTTACTTTTCAGGATTCACATTCAAAAATAGCAAAAGGAGCTGATCTACAAGATCAAAACGTGTCGCTTCACGCTGCGTTTCGGGCGTGCAGATCTGCTACTTTTGATGCTTTTGTGTGACGCTGTAGTATATGATCAAGTAGGCCGTTAATTTGCGGAAAACACAAAAAGTTACAATATGGAGACAAGAGGTTTCTGCCCGACAGCAACGATTTATTAAAGCTGTTTTTTACCCTGGAATTGAATCGAGGTTTCCTGCGCAAGTGCTGACATTTTTATCATTGAGCTAATAGAGCCTGCCCGCTTGCTATGGGGAGAAATTGAATTTTGACCTTCAGGTCAAATATTTGGTCAAGGCAGAAACAGGATTGTGTGTTGTGTCCAACCTAAACACTGGATCTAGATGTCTGGATCTAATTGAGATGTTGTACATTCCAATACAGCAATGCATTGATATCATGATGCAACAAATTGTCATGTTATAAATCTGGTATTTTCACTATTCAGTAATAAGTGTAGGAAACATTCCAGAAAAGAAAACATGCAAAAAATAAAAATGAAGAAATGCTTTCTTGGCTTAAAAAAAGAAGAAGAAGAAAAACAATCACTAACTTAAAAAAAAAAAGACAGTTCTCATGGGGTTTGTGTGTATTTAAGAAAGAGAGTAGGCTAGATGTTGGAACATAGCACGGCATTTTGGCTGCACCATATCTTGGCAAAAAGATATGCCAGGATATAGTACCATCAATAGAAAATACTTTATAAACGGGGTATTGTGCTTAGTGCTTTGCAGTATTTCAGTGCTGCAAAGGAAGCCACTGGATTTGGTTATAACATACTTATTATCATAAATGGCTTTTAACACTGTATAATTATTGTTATAAGCATTCTTAAACATGCATGATGCTTTATAACAATCATAACACATTATAAAGCCATTTATATTAAGTATAAATTAATTATTATCTGCTTATAACCATAAGAATTCATAAACATGCATAATTCTTTATAACAATCATAACACATTATGAAACACTTTAAACTTATTTTGAATACTTATTTTAAGTAAACATACATTATAATTGATTATAACACTGTATAGTTAAAGTTATAAGCGTTAGAAGAATATTCCTAATGCTTTAGAGCAATAATCATAAGACTTTATAAAGCTTTTTATAATGACGTATAAGGTCAAATATTATAATAGTTCATAATTCCTGGACAGGACACAGATATATTTTGTCTAGGATCAGAGTTATTATTATAATTCTAACAGTTGTAATAAATTATACAAAGGGTTAGAATGCATTTTATAATGTGAGTCTAGTCAGTGTACGTGGTCATTGGGTGCTTTAAGTAATGACAATAATGCACACGCACACGCATACGCACACCCACACCCACACGCACACGCACACGCACACGCACACGCACAAGCACACGCGCACACACACACACACACACACACACACACACACACACACACACACACACACACACACTCAAACACACACACACACACACACACACACACACACACACACACTAGGGCTTTCACCGTATAACCACTAGTCGACTCTGTTGGTACTAGTCGAATAGTTGAAAACAATTTTTTTTTTGGTAATTTGTTTTAATGCCATAGTAATGGCCCATCTTACTATTATTATTATCCTCCTGACTTTATTTTTTATCAAAAGGGGGTCAAAAGTATGCCCAATAAAAGCCTATTATTGGGCAATGCCATGGGGATCCTTGGAGACGCTGCTGTGGTGCTGTGCTGCTGTGCCAGAAGCGCTTCCCTTAAAGGACAACTTTGGTTTTTTTACAACCAAGGTTTATATTTTAGCTTGTAATTAAAGTAAATAAAAGATGAGTGTTATTTTTTTTTCATTTACTGCTTTCTATAGTTTTAGCAATTTTCGCGATATGTTTTACAGTGGGCGGGGGCATTCTGTCCAGTGGCTAAATATATGCCTTTTTTACACAATAAAAAAGGGCCTGTGGTCTTTGATGGCTAGATGTGAGTTATTGGGGGCTATAAGAGGTACTTTAAATAATAATTAAGAAAACACCGGGTTATTGTGTAAAAAATGACATATTTAGCCACCGGACTATGACTATGCCCCCGCCCACTGTAAAAAAAGATCGCGAAAATTTCTAAAACTATAGAAAGCAGTAAATGAATTTTTTTTAACACTCATCTTTTATTTACTTTAATTACAATCTAAAACATAAACCTTGGTTGTAAAAAAACAAAGTTGTCCTTTAAAACACCATAAAAATAAGGGCAGGAGGATAATAATAATAGTAATATAGTAGTAGGATGGCATTAAAACAATGCCCCCCCATAAAAAAAAATTAAAAAAAAATGTTTTAATGTAAATTTCGACTAGTCGACTAGTCGACTACTACTTGGTCAAATGAGTCGACTAGTAAAAATCATTAGTTGTGAATGCCCTAACACACACACACACACACACACACACACACACACACACACACACACACACACACACACACACACACACACACACACACACACACACACACACACTCTCACTCACTCACTCACTCACTCACTCACTCACTCACTCACTCACTCACTCACTCACTCACTCACTCACACTCACACGCGCTAGTGGTGGGGACCACATTGGTTGTTTTAGCCTCCAGCTATCGGTTGATAACATCATTGAAGCTGACCTCCCCTGCATGCCACCATCTCTCATCTTATCTCTCCCCCCCCTCCCCACACACACACTCTTCAACCCCTGACCCCCGCCCTTTCCTCAGCTGTCCCGGCTGGCCCCTTCGTGGCCTGGCCTTTCTTGGCTTGGCTCCAGTCTAGATGCCCTGAAGGGAGGGAGAGAGGGAGAGAGAGAGAGAGAGAGAGAGAGAGAGAGAGAGAGAGAGAGAGAGAGAGAGAGAGAGAGAGAGAGAGAGAGAGAGAGAGAGAGAGAGAGAGAGAGAGAGAGAGAGAGAGAGAGAGAGAGAGAGAGAGAGAGAGAGAGAGAGAGAGAGAGAAACCAGAGCCCCCAAACAGGGCTGCTGTGTTGTATCACCATAAATGCACTGTCACACCCGCACACGCTCACACACTCGCACTATCAGTGACCACAGACAAGCTCTCACACACAAACATACATAACCACACACACACACACACTTACACGGATGCCTGCACGTGCACAATCACAGACAAAGACACACACACACACACACACACACACACACACACACACACACACACACACACACACACACACACACACACACACACACACACACACACACACACACACACAGCAGTGTTAAGGCTTGAAGTGTGTGCGTGTGCTGCTGCGCGTGTAGTGGCCTGGGGGTTAAGGAGGGAAGGCAACAGGCTTATTACTTAATTACATCCAGAGCATTTCCATAATTATCCTCCCATTATGCTTTTCCACTGAAGTTTACTCTCTCAGGCTTCAGATGCACATGTGTCCATCGCTTCTGTCCACACACTGCTTCCTTCATCCTTCAGGTTTTACTTCAGTGCTGTATTCACAATTTTGTGCTTAAGTAAAAGTATCAATACTGAAGAAATAATGTAGAAATACTCTGTTACAAGTAAAAGTCCGGAAATCAAAATGTACTTGAGTAAAAGAACAAAAGCATTAGTATCAAAATGTACTTAAAGTACCATAAGTAGAAAGCATGCAGAATGTTTACAAATGTATAAAATGTGACGCATTGTGAGCTTGTAGATCGGCTATTTAAAACAAACAAAAAAGATGACTGGAGACACTGAGGTCTGAGGACGACTTAGAGAGAGCGAGAATAATATCGCTGGCGGGCAGCAACCTTGTATCTCTGTCTGTATTAGGAATTAATCGGCATTCGGATATCGGCCAAAATGTCAACAACTAGCATCCCTTAATCTACACTATATGCTTATAGAGTTTAGGATTAAGCTGATTAAATTCAGTTACAGTAGGAGATTATGCCCAGCTAACTGGCATGTGGGTCAGACCTCAAGCCTTAGTACAACAATGACTTATCATAATCTACTTGTTTCAGGCGTTTTGTGGACGTTCTTATGCACAGTGACTAACAACAACTACAACGTAAGTTTATAATTCTGTTCCTGACAGTAAGCATTGGCGGAAAAAGTACTCAGACATTTTACTTAAGTACTTTACTTCTACTTGACTAGATGTAGTGAAGTAGAAGTAAAAGTACTGAAAATTGGAAATACTCCGGTAAAGTAAAAATACCTCAAAATTGTACTTAGGTACAGTACTTGAGTAAATGTACTTAAAGGGATACTTCACTTTCGGGCCGGGGTCACATTTAAAAAAAATATTAAAAATAAATGAAAAAAGTTATGGAAAATTCATGGCCCCCTCACACATTAGTAGGACACTCTAATGCGTGAGGGGGCCATGAATTTTCCATAACTTTTTTCATTTATTTTTAATATTTTTTTTAAATGTGTCGGCGGCCCGGAAGTGAAGTATCCCTTTAAGTTACTTTTCACCACTGCTGGGGACCCCCTGGAACCCCCCTCAATGTCCCCTGGGGGACCCACATTGAGAACCACTGTTGTATTCTGTTTTCTGAGTGTTTCTTTCTCAAAGATTCATCTAAAATTAGGGAATACACAGAAAATATAGCCAGAACATGACTTCTATTAAGGCCAAGTCTCCCTAAATATAATATTCAAATGACGATCTTATTTTTGACCCATGCATTATGCAAGCGAAGTGAATTTGCATTTAAAAGAAGAGGTTGTTATTTCAGTATTAGACAAAGCCTTTCTAATGGCTTATGTAAGAGGTTTGATCTGTGCTTTGCCATGATTGTTGTTTGGATGGTTACTAGCGGTGTTAGATCCCTGGAATAAATCACCGGTGGCGTTGACCACCAAATTTACTTGATTAAAAGTGCAAAAGTGTTGGTATTAAAATGTACTTAAAGTACCAAAAGTAAAAGTACTTAACAGTTTGAAAATAGCATATCGACAAGCTCACAACGCGTCGCATCGTGAGCTTGTAGATCGGCTATTTTCAAATAGCCTAGGTATAAAATAGGGCTAGAGTGGTTAATGTATGTTTTATAATATCATAATTTATATCTGCAAAGTAACTGGTAACTAAAGTTTTCAAATAATTGTAGTGGAGTAAAAGTACAATATTTGCCTCAGAGATGTAGTGGAATAGAAGTAAAAGTATTTCCAATTTTCTATACTTTTACTTCTACTCCACTACATCTTAGAGTCAAATATTGTACTTTTACTCCACTACAAGTATTTGAAACCTTTAGTTACTAGTTACTTTGTAGATTTTGATTAATATTACAAAACATACATTAACCACTTGAGCCCTACAGTATATACATTTTGGCCATTTAAAAATAGCCGATCTACAAGCTCACCAATGCGTCGCGATGTGACACATTGTGAGCTTGTAGATCTGCTATTTTCAAAAGATTTTTATGCATTTGAAAGGTAGTGAAATGGGACATTCTGCATAATGAGTACTTTCTACTTTTGGTAAATGGTAAATGGTAAATATTGTTGTACCTTTACTCATGTAAATGTTTTCATTCCAGACTTTTACTTGTAACAGAGTATTTCTACATTACAGTATTGATACTTTTACTTAAGTAAAAAATCAGACCATTGAATGTGCGAGTAGGCGACGAGTAGGCGATATACTGACCTACCCGCGATTTGTCAGACCATTCATTGGGCTCCTACTTGGGCTCCTACTTGGAGGCGGAGCAGTCCCCACAACATAATTTACGATTCTGTGCCTATCGGTACATAACTCCAACGGCGCTGAGTAGGCTCAGGCAAACGTCACACCGTTCAGGACGGCAACTCGGTCGCTTTAGCTCCCTCGGTGGTCCTTCACGGCGTTCCAGTTCGCCTGAGACTGCGCGCCTCCGTCATGGTCCGAAACCAAAACCGAAACTGAACAATTTAAGTCATCTCCGTCGGTAGGTCAGTATGTCTTGATAACACCCGATGAATGGTCTGATAAATCGCGGGTAGGTCAGTATGTCGCCTACTTCGCCCATTCAATGGTCTAATAAAAGGTGATAATGTCCCATTAAATGCATTGAAAGTTTCCGAATCAGGTGCCTCTGACTAGGAGGGGGAGCTACACCCAGGTGCTCCAGATTAGAGTTTAACGACCCTCCCGGATCCGCCTTCCAGGCACCTGGAAGCACCCAACAGGAAACCCAAAACTTAAGGTCACCAGAAACAACACATTTTTACTAATACCACCTACATGATTCGTGTTTGACCAAAACACAAAAACAGTGACCTTTCTTATCAGCATGACCTGCTCTGTTCTGACCTGCTACTCAGCGACTAAGAACCTAAGAAGCAGATTAAGCAGAAAATGGCCGGAGGACATCAGGGAAACAAAAACGCTGCAGCACAGGGATATGACACCAAGGATATGACACACATTCATGGCCAGGAGCTGCAGACAATGTGTCCGCCACCACTAATGTGGTGGTTCTTAACTTTCTTTTCCTTGGACCTAACCTTCTTACCAGTGGTGTAAAGTAACTAAGTACATTTACTCAAGTACAATTTTGAGGTAGGCTACTTTTACTTTACTGGAGTATTTCCAATTTGCAATACTTTTACTTCTACTACTTCTACTTCTACTTTTACTTTTACTCCACTACAATTATTTGAAAACTTGGTTTGAGAACCACTGATATTATAGCAACACAAGTTTTTCAGAAAACTGTTAAGTTTTAGAATGTAGAATCCCCAGAAGCAAAGATTTTAGTTACAAATGTTTGCTTTAAAAAGTATATATAAATTACATTCAAAGATTTGCAAAAACTTACACGATAAAAAAAAAAGCAGATCTACAAGCTCGTAGCTAAATACGATATCTGTGGCGATATTAGGCCCTCGATAACAATAATATCACGATATTCGATATATTGCGATATCGCGATATTCGATATATTGCAAGAAACTTCACCAACGATATATCACGATAGTCCTTGAGTTCAATTCATAAACACATAAAGCACCAAACAGTTCAAAATCGTCACACAAATACAGAAAGAAAAAAAACTATATGTACAGAGTCGGAAAAACAAGTATCACAAGCGGGGGAAAAAAAATTAGGCAGTATATCGATTATTTATCGCGAGAGGAAGTATCGCGATATATCGCAATATCGATATATCGTCCCACCCCTAGAAATGGAGCCCTCATTTCTGGCTGGTTGTTCAGGTAGTTGTTCTCAAAGGTTTTCATGTCAAGAGCACCAAATTATTGAATATGTATTTGGCCGCAGACCCCATCTGAAAAGATTTCTGCCAGGGACCCCCATACAAGATTTGTGTTGTGAAAATGTATCACAAATATTGACTTTTTTTTAAAATAGCTGATTAGGCTACAGGCTTAAAGTAGTTAAACTGATTTTGATGCCATAATAATTGATTTGGCTGGTGACCCTCTGGAACCCCTGTATAAAAGGACCCCTGGGGTTCCCCGGACCCCACTTTGAGAACCACTGATGTACCACAACTGTCCTTAGGTATACAACTTACAATTTGCAATTCAGGCATTTAGCAGACGCTCTTTATCCAGAGTGACTTACACTAAGGAAGGTAATCACATACATCAAATGCAGTGAGACTGTGTAGTGCCTCAGTAAACTAGGATCACAGCTAAACCAAGAACCTAGTATCTGTCTAAACCAGTGGTTCTCAAACTTTTTCATGTCAATGAGCAAGGACCCCCAAATTGACATTTATTAGCCCGCGGACCCCCATTTGAAAAGATATACCAGGGACCCCCAGAGAGACGATTTTTATGGAAGTACAGCAGTGATTTGTGATTTTCAAACATTTTAATTTTAAGGACCCCCAGTTGATACCCTTTCATCAGTGTTGATTTAACTCGGGAGTGTACAAATGGAACCAAATGGACCCTGACGGGTCCATTTGGTTCCATTTGTACACTCTCTGAGTTACAGACACATAAGGGTCCATTTTGTTCCTATTCTTAACTATCAGTCATTTGACTGGGGACCCCCTGGAACCACCTGAAGGACCCCTGGGGGTCCCCGGACCCGCACTTTGAGAACCACTGGTAAACAATATACTATCATAAAATCTGTACATTGAAAATAAACTATAGGATACCAGGTAAACACCAGGTAGCATCTGTGTAGCAATACAAACATGCGTGTGTGTGTGCGCGCGTGTGTGAGAGTGCATGGACACTCAGGGCCCTGTCGTTTGCTATAACCAAGTAACAACACAGGAGGGAGCATGTCTCTCTTAAGGCGGTCCCCCCCCCCCGGCCCAACCCTTTGAAAGCTGGCGGATCAATGCTATCGGCCACCTTCACGCGGCGTGGTGCCACCCCCCCCACCCCCACCCCGTCGTTATAGCCGATGAGATTTGTAGAACATGTTCACGGTTGTTACCAGCAAACTCGTATCGACAGCTCCCCTCGTGTCCGCGACACGGCGGCTCGCGCGCGGCGCGTCGATAAGATAATGGCTTTCATCACCAGTATGGTGGAAAAAGTACTCAAATGTTTTACTTAAGTAAACAACGTGTCGCAATGCGATGCGTTGTGAGCTTGTAGATCTAGTCTATATAGGGCTGAAGTGGGTAATGTATGTTATGTAATAATAATCAAAATCTACAAAGTAACTAGTAACTGAAGCTTTCATATAATTGTAGTGGCATAAAAGTACAATATTTTCCTGTGAGATGTAGTGGAGTAGAAGTAAAAGTACCGGAAAATGGAAATTCTCCAGTAAAGTAAAAAATACCTCAAAATTGTACTTAAGTACAGTACTTGAGTACATGTACTTAGTTACTTTCCACCACTGGCAATGATACATAATATCCATTGGACATGGAGATGCAAGGTTTCTGCCCGTCAGCGACACGAGCTAAAGTCAACCTGTTCTCCTCTCTTCTCCTCCGTCCAACAGAGAATATTTTCTTGTCCTTTTTTTTCTTTTTTTAAACCCACCGCAGCACATGTTTCACAGAGCCACCCTCAGAGCTTATTTCGCCTTTATAAACCATTATCTGCTGGATTAGCACCTGTTGGACCCTTTTTTCTGTCTTCTTTCAATGTGTCCCGAGTGGGCGGCTAGGCGGCGTTTTGCTCTCTCTCTGCTCTCTCTGCTTTTGCCTTAAGCTCCTAGCTCTGGACTCAAGACGCCACCATGCAGCCTTGTAAAGCCGCTCCACTGTCCCACATGCCGAGAGGCGTGGAGGGGATGGGGGGGGGAGGGAGAGAGAGAGAGAGAGAGAGAGACCTAGGAGAGCCCAGTCGAGTGCTAATGCCTGTCAGGGAAGGCCAGGAAGTAGGTGACGAGAGAGAGAGAGAGAGAGAGAGAGAGAGAGAGAGAGAGAGAGAGAGAGAGAGAGAGAGAGAGAGAGAGAGAGGGGGGGGGGAGACACACACACACACACACACACACACACACACACACACACACACACACACACACACACACACACACACACACACACACACAATGGAGCCGTGAGCAGTGGCAGTCAGATTTTCTTTGACTTAAATAAAATACCACATTATAGACAGTGGTGGAAAAAGTACTCAAATGCTTTACTTAATTAAAAGTACCAATACTGCAATGTATAAATAGTCTGTTACAAGTAAAAGTTCAGAATTTCCAAATTTACTTGAGTAAAAGTAGAAAAGTATTGGAATCAAAATGTACTTAAAGTACCAAAAGTAAAAGTACACAAATATTTGAAAATAGCAGATCTACAAGCAGATCTACTAGCCTGTAGATCGGCTATTTTCAAATAGCCTAGGTACAAAATATGGCTGAAGTGGTTAATGTATGTTAAATAATGTAATAATTTATATCTGCAAAGAACAGACCGGCTCAAAGAACAGACCTTTTTTTCCCCCGTACAACTCCTCGGAGGAGGAATGCCCGCTGTCCCTCAGAACCAGAGATGTAGCGAAGGACTGTTCCGGTCGTGTACCGCCGAGGACAGCTCCTCGCTGGCCTCGTTCGTGCGAGAGGGTTCGATAACGGGTCCGTCCCGCTAGACAGAAAGGTGACCGGCCTGAGCCCCCGAAAACTTACCCTTTTTTTTTAACAGAACAATGTTGCCTGCATTTCAATGATCAGAGAGAGAGAGAGAGAGAGAGAGAGAGAGAGAGAGAGAGAGAGAGAGAGAGAGATCTAAGGCAACATCCCTGTCATAAATCAATGCACAAGGGCAAGCGGGTGGTGCAGGGCTAAAGTGCCTCTCCACCTCTTCCATGGAGTGGAGGGGGTTTGAATCATGAGACTGTAAAAATGAATGGACAAAGCGACGCCATTGGTTTCTACAGTCCATAAATGAAGCCGAATGTTCAGGAACTTCATATCCGCCATCTTTCCATAGCGCGTCATATCCTGCGCAACCAGAAAGAATGCTATTGGTTGGGTGGCTTGTCAATCGAGAGCATGGGCGGGAATGAATGCTATTGGTTGTGTAGCTCGTCAATCAAATCATCCCGTCCCTCCTAGAGCATACCCTACTTTACATTAGTTTAAAAATGAATGGGACCATCATTTACCAAAACGCATATCATGGTGATTGAAAGAAGACTTTAAACTAGCGACTGGAAGCATATAGTATTTATGACAATGTTTATTAAGGTAAGAAAATCAAGTCTAAAGTTTGTCAAAAACCCACCCACTTGAATGGAGAAATTATTCTTTCTGACACCAGCAACAGCGAAACTACAGGCCATTCATATGAACTTGTACTTCCTATATTGACTCAATTTCAAAGCAGGAAGCTGGGCCCTTGGTTTGAATCCACAGCAGTGCATCCGAGCGTCTCTAGAGTAGACAAATACAACATGTCCAGGGGATGGTAGCCGGACGAGGGAGAGTGATCTTGTCGCTGTGTATAGTGAGGGCTATTGAATGGGAGGGGGGGGGGGGAACGAGAAGGCCCCTCGGGTCCTTTTAACCCGGTTTAACATTTTCAACATGAATTAAAGGTATGTAAAAAAAAAAAATTCTCTATGAAACTTCTTCTATTTGCCTTATTTACTATACTAAACATGTGATATGAAAATGAAAATTTTCACCCAGGGCCTTCGGGTCAAAGTGACCCGAAGGCCCTGGGTGTGACTAAAACACGAAGACCCTACGAGGGTTAAGTCCTCTCGGTGGGGGCTCCTCACCGGCAGGTGAGCCAGTAGGGTATACACAACAGCAGTGGCATCACAGAAATTGACATTTACACAACACAGGATTTATTTGGAATAACAATATATTTCATATCCTGAACGTATTAAAATGTAAAACAAATCTTCTCTTATGGAGGTCCCTGGCTTTTTTTCTACATTATTACGGGGCCAGGCTGCCAGCATGGCTCCTGGCCCTGTTTTAATATTCGCTTTATTCTGTCACTTTTTCTGCCACTTTTGGCAGTTCTGGCTTAACCGTGCATACGCTTTTTACGAAACTCGGCCATATGGTAGATGGTCATGAAAAACTATCAAAAAAGAATTCTCACAATCTTTCGTCAAAAGGTGGCGCTATAGCACTCAATTGAAAATGCCAACTTTTAACAGGTACAACTCATGCCCTGTTTGACCTACAGCAATAAAACTTCAATACACACATGCGTCTATTCATGATGAACAACTTTCACACTCTGACTTTTGACCTCTGACCTTTAGATCTCCCACCATTTTGAATTATATGAAAAACAGTTAAATCTCCTCCTGGGATTTTTGAGTAATCTGCACGAAACGTTTTACACATGAACTTTGGACCTATGCCGACAAAACAGTGGGAGCGGATCTTTTCTAAGTGAAAAAATGAAGCTTTAATGAGCCAATGAATATTGCAGTTTTATGACAATTATTCATCTGCCCCTAACACATATATGCAGACTCACATTTCTTTGAAACTTTGCGGTAATGTAGAGGGTCATTCCAAATATCACTGAAACCAATCTTACTCCAATTGGTCAAAGGGGGGCGCTATAGCGATTTTTTGAAAATGCAAACTTTAAACAGGCAAAAGTCATGCCTCGTTTGGCCGACAGCCATTAAACCTGCTTACACATGTGCCTTGACTCATGAGGAACACATCTATCACGTTGACCAGTAAGCTCCGCCCTTAGATTGTCCGCAATTTTGAGCAGTTTGAAAAACACTTCAACCCAGGATTTTTCAGCTATTTTCGTGAAACTGTATCATCTGTGAGATCTCTTTTTTCACAGTGTCTGTCTGTTGGTCCAATGGCTTCTCGCTTGAGCGCGTGCCTTAAAACCTCAAGGTCGACAGTTCAAGCCTCACTTGATGTAGACTTCATTTAAGTTGCATTGCACACAACATGATTGTGTCAATTAATGCATGTGCAATTGTTATAGATAACCTGAAATGCTTATTTGACAGGCTATGTTTTTGCAATGTATGACATACTTCATTCTGAAAATAGCTGATCTACAATCTCAAAACCTTTCAGATAGCAACGTGTTTCTGAGCTTGTAGATCGGCTGCTTTCACTGGTTCACTTTTATCTTCAACAGACAACCTCAGCCTGGACAAAGCTATAGCACTATAGGTAGTGTTACAGCCTGTCAATCCAAAGGTTGAGGGTTCAATTCCTGTTAATGGCAATAGGTTGAGATGTCCAATCAATCCATTCTGCTTCCATCTCTCTCTCTCTCATCAATCTATTATGTTTCCATGTCTCTCTCTTCAATCTATTCCGTTTCCATGTCTCTCTCTCTCTTTTCAATCTATTCCGTTTCCATGGCTCTCTCGCTCTCTCTTCAATCTATTCCGTTTCTATGTTTCTCTCTCTCTTTCTCTTCAATCTATTCCGTTTCCATGTCTCTCTCTCACTCTCTCTCTTCAATCTATTCCGTCTCTCTCTCTCTCTCTCTCTCTCTCTCTCTCTCTCTCTCTCTCTCTCTCTCTCTCTCTCTCTCTCTCTCTCTCTCTCTCTCTCTCTCTCTCTCTCTCTCTCTCTCTCTCTCTCTCTCTCTCTCTCCACTACTGGCCCCGTATTATTGCTATATTTATTATTATTATTATTAATACCCTGTTGAAACAAAGTCACAGCTATCTAACTTTATATAAGGCCTTCTTTTAATAGTGTGATGGCCTTCTGTTAATAGTGTGATGGCTTATTTTGTCTTTTTGTTGTTGCTTTGACTGAATTGTCTTTGTTTGACAAACTTTGTTCAATTAAAACAACGTCTTTCTCTTAGTTGCAATTTATTACTCAACAGGCGTGCTTTTTTGATTGATTGAATACTTTATTTAGAAGATTGCAGAGAAAAAGCACATGGAAGTACAGTTTGCAATACAAGGTCAGCTAAAATGGATCGCTCATAAAATGGCTTGTTTCAAATGAGATCCCCACATACTCAATTCATGGATAAAGTTTGCTTGCTTGCTTGCTTAACATCATTGGGAAATTGTTAAACTTGTCAGACGGCCTCTAAAAGGTAGAAGCACTCTGTGAATGCAGGTTATTGACAGTCCCTTCAAGCAGGGAGCGGGCTCTTTAAATCCTCCAAGTATCGCACGCCCCTGGGACTCCCTCTTTCCTTGGTGTTTCGCCTTGATTGCGTCTACGGAAAGAACCTATATGCGTCATATATGTTTGTAATATAGGACCGCATATATGTTCGCATACATAAAATTGGCACCTTTCCTATATGTATATGTACATATATGTGCATATATGGCATATATGTACATATATGTGCATATACATATATGTACATATATGTACATATACATATAGGAAAGGTGCCAATTTTATGTATGTAACATATAGGTACATATGACCTGTATGTAACATATAGGTACATATATGACCTGTATGTACCTATATCTACATATATGCAA
Source organism: Gymnoscopelus braueri (assembly GCF_963280865.1). NCBI lineage: Eukaryota > Metazoa > Chordata > Actinopteri > Myctophiformes > Myctophidae > Gymnoscopelus > Gymnoscopelus braueri. Next base: position 5,569,692 of record NC_137622.1, on the reverse strand, counting down.
TGAAACATAATTATGATACCTTTATCACCTATAAAATAGGTGATAAGTTTGTACACATTAATCAAATCCAATAGAAACCCCAATGTAGAACTTTAACACTTTATTTAAACAAGTTATAATATGAAAACATGAAACATTATGGCTTTTAAAGTGTCAAACAGCTGGATAAAAAAAAAGATATAAAATTAAATTAAATTAAGCTCCGGGAGACTCCTTTTCCCCTGCCAGGCTTTTGGAAATGCCAAAACCCTGAAGAATGACAACTCAAGTCGCTTTGGGAAGTACATGGACATCCAGTTTGACCACCAGGTTAAATTAAATTACTCCAGTTTGTAATTATACCTGTACAATTTCAACATGATTTCTGTTATGGCTGGGCCACCTACAGTATATGAATAGAGCATCATTCCCCCACAGGTGGGAGCTGTTGGAGGCCACATCCTAAGTTACCTGCTGGTTATCTGGTAGCAAAACCTCTGAACGTGATCGTTTGGATTGCTCAGGAAGGACACAGACCCAAGAGAATAGACAGACAGAAGTTACTCATCATTGATGTTTTATTAATGAATCCCTAATCTTAGTTACAATTAAATGTGAATCCCTAACCAATAACAGAAGTTATAAGACCAATATGAATTACCAATGTTTCAGCAGCAAGCAGAGCGCTCCGGACACCGAATATTGTTGAGAGTGAATACTAATGTTCATGTTGTGATTAATATACCGTAGTGCATCAGCACGTCCGCTTGGTCCATCAGTTCGTCGAACGATGGGGAGGTGCTCTGGGCCTCCTCCCATCTTGCCTTTAGGTCAGGTCGGGGCTCGCTGACCGCTAGGATGTCTGTCGCCATCGAACGACCCTCTCCATGGTAGTGGACATTCGTCATGCTTGTTGTGTGTGTTGGGTGACTGTGGAGGAGTGCAGAAGATGGGGTGCACGCGGATACGTGATCGCCAGCTCCGTTCAGATGAATGGTGGGAGCCATCAGAACAGCAGGCCGTGGCACAGGTCATCGTGCCATGACCGTCGAGGCAGCAATGCAACAGTGGGGCCTCTCGGACAGTGCCCACTGTGAACCTGGAGACCCCCTACAGACTGTGGAACACATCATGACCAGCTGCCCGAAACACCGCCCACCACATGGCGACCTAGGCCTGATGAACCTGGATGACGAGACGCTGGACTGGCTTGCTGCAACGGAGCTGAGGATCTGATGACATACGCAAGAAGAAGAAGAAGATTGATGTGTTAGACTTTAATTAATTAGTTATAGGAAATATTAGTAGGGGGGGCACGGTGGCACAGTCGGTAGTGCTGTCGCCTCACAGCTAGAAGGTCCTGGGTTCGATTCCCACAGGGGACGCTGTGGGCGCTGGGGGTGTGTTCTCTCCTCCGCGTCATCAGTGCCCATACCCTAGGTGGGGTTGGCGAAAGGGCCTTTCTGTGTGCAGTTTGCATGTTCTCCCCGTGTCTCCTAGGGTAGGTACCCTCACAAAAACATGTAGTAATCCTGGTCACTATACTGCCTCCCCCTGGCCAGCCGGGGCGCCTGATGGAGGGGAAAGGAACTGGTTGGAATAACGTGTTCCTTCCACGCGCTACGTCCAACCAGGGAAACTCTCCCCTGTCAGGTGACAAGAAGGTCAGTTGGCTCTCATGCATTGAAGGAGGCATGAGCTCGGCTGTTCAGAGGCAGAAACCTGCCTACCAGTGACATGACAGGTCATCATTTTCAATGTCCATTAGCTTGAAATGATGTCACTGGTAGGCAGGTTTCTGAACTGTCCACAGGCAAAGACCACCTCTGAGACAGAAATGGTGCCATCTTATTGTGAGCATTACAGAGGACCACTTATATGAAGTTAAGGTTGGAAATGGGTGAAGTGCTTCTTTAAGAGTGGATGCATTTTCCATCAGGCTCATTCCATGGTGAGGAAAATGCATCTGTTCTTATTTACTTGAGATAAAAGTTAAAATACTTAATTAAATTAAATATCCATCATAAAAATTGCCAAATCCACTGTAGTAAACCTAGTATTTTGAGGTGCAGATTGACTCACCAAACATGCAGTCCTGCATCAGCGTGTCCTTGAAGGCCCTCTTCTTATTCCTTGTTTTCTCTGATGGCACAGTGTGGTAGGGGCTGGAGTTATACATTGGCATTCCTAGAGAAAGACAGACAGAACAAAATAAGGCAAATAAGCACCATCAAAGTAGTTATCAATGAGCACCATATACACTAGCAAGTGTACCTAGTGCATGTCTGGTGGTAAAAAAAAAGAAGTGATTTGAGAATGTGTTAGTTAACTCACCTTTATAGCCTTGGGGTGATGATTGCCAGCGAAGTCTAAAAAGAGGACAATTAAAATATTTAAAAAAGCCTGTATGCAATTTATCAAGACTGTATGTTTTAATGTTTAGAGTAGCAGGAGCTATAAGTTCAAATATGTCAGTCTTTAATAAGTTACAGTATGTCATGGCACAATAGCCAAGGCACAGCAACTGTTTAGTAATGGCTAATAAAATAATCACAAATGTATAAAAAGGCTCTTGTTGACACAGGGACAACAGACATACCATTCCTTACTTGTCCAGTGTGGTTCCCTCCTGAAATGGATTAAAATAGCCCTAATTAGTCACTGTAAAATACAAGTTCTCATATAATATCGTGCCAACATTAACAGATCCTTGCAAAATAGTGAGACACTGAATTCATATATGCACTCAACTTTACATTTCCACCCATTTAACTAACATTTCCAGTCAGTGAAAGGTCTCCAGTAAGGCAGGACTAGAAATCCAACCACCACCTATTGAAACAGACTGGAGACACACTAAGAGTGGCTGAGAGAATCATCTAGCCTATTAGTCTACTTACCATGATTGCAGGGGTCCATTGACTCCAACTCTGCCAAGAAGCTTCCACCAAAGCCTAAAATGAGAGAACACAAAACATGAACTATGAATTCTATCTAAAGCACATTTACAATCTGTCCACCCTGAGGTAGTAGTGTGAAGTGGTTCACTTACCATTATTAGGCTGGTTATCCTCCGAGCTTCCTCCAGAGGCTAAAAGAAGGGAACACAAGACATGAATAGTGGACGCTGTAACCTTTGAACACATAACCTGAACTAAATGCTTGTAAAGCTTTCATGCAATTACATTTGGTTTTGCCATGTTAGTAATTAATGACATACCACTGCTTGCATTTGGTGTTGGTACAGAAGGGTACTGGCTGGATTCTGGCAGCACTGTATTACTAAATAAGTGGAATTATACATGGCAATACTTAAAGTAGGTGTAGCAGTTAGTGTCATAACTGACAGTGTCACCACTGTACCTGGAAAATTAGGTGGCTTGAAAAAAAAATCGCTTCACACTGCTGTTTCCTGGCTCATCTGACTTAGGCCAATTCTAAAAACACCTCCTAAAACCTAACCTAAGTTTTCTGAAAACGTTCAAATTTTTACTAAAAAAAATTATAAAACATTATGTTGCCATACATATAGCAACAACTAATGAGACACAGAGGTGGCTCCCGGATTGAATGGTATAACAACGTATAGGTTACAACAGGTCTAAATAGAAAAGAGGTGGTGCCCGTGCTGCTATAATTATTATACTTGGCCAGGCCTTGTGTATTGCAGTGAATCCTCTCCAGTCCTCTTGTAGCACAACCCTGAAAATTTAGAGGGAAACAAATAATTCAATAAATATATGCACAAAACAATATATATATATATATATATATATATATATATATATCAGCCAAATTATTAATTTATCAGGTCCTTCCAAAATATTTTACACACACGTATATATAATATACACACACACACACACACACACACACACACACACACATGTATGTATATATATATATATATATATATATATATATAAATTATTATAAAACTTACATTAACCACTTTAGCCCTATTTTATACATAGGACATTTGAAAATAGCAGATCTACAAGCTCACCACATGTTGCATCGTGACGCGTTGTGAGCTTGTAGATCTGCTATTTTCAAACATTTTACTTTTGGTACTTTAAGTATATTTTGATGCCAATACTTTTGTACTTTAACTCGAGTAACATTTTGAACACAAGGCCTTTTACTTTTAACAGAGTATTTTTATATTATGGTATTGCTACTTTTACTTAAGTAAAATATCTGATTACTTCTTCCACCACAGCTGTTTCTCCACATTTATCCCCAGGCTAAATTGCTTTAGTGTAGTAAAAGCTTAACTGTGCCTTCATTAAAATGGCAAAAATATTACCCGAAGTATTAAGCCTTTTCCATGAGCTAACCTGGTTTCTATTATGCTCTAGATCCCGCCTCCTATATCCGGTAAATTTTCACATACACACATGCAACCACGGATGTAGTTTCCGTATCCGGTCTAGACCGGAAGTGCTTCCGGCAAAGTGAATTGGATTTGGTACCCGTTGGTTTAACACTAGTAGCTAGTGAGTTAGCACCATACATTCTGCCTTGTTAGTTCACCACTATTAAATGAACGAACTGCTTCACAGTAGTGCTGGTTACAACAATGATTATACAACTGTTAAAAACGCTAATAATCTATTATTGTATAAACACAGATAAACAAATTAAAGTACATTTTAATCACGAAACATGCTAACGGCGGGCTAACGTTAGCTAGCATGCTAGCTGCTTTAATAACATGCATTGCTATTTACTAACACAAGCTACAAACCCCGGACAGCATAAAGATAACATTTAGTCAAACGATGAGAGTCGGGTGACGGTATCTGAACGGGATAGTACATTCTATTCCCATAAGAATCACCAGTCAACTATTATTAGCTAGCATGCTAGCTAACAAGCTCAGGTCTGCACTGTAGTTGCCACGGTAATAATTCACAAGTTAACATTTAGTCAAACGATGACAGCCAGATGATGGTATATGAATTGCATAATACATTATATTGTAAAGGACTTACCAGTTTGTCTTACTATAGTAGTATTGTGAATTGTCAACAAGCCTCAATTCGCGCCAATGTTTCCTTTGAAAAACTCAAGTCCCATGAGATTCAGCTGGTCTCGCGAGTTGTGACGACTACCCTCTCGCAGGGGAGGGGGTGCGAGGGGAGGGGAGGGGAGGGGGAGGGGGGGGGTGTGCAATATCAGCACTACACGTTGAAACAATGTCAATTCATTGTTGGGCATTTCAACATTGAAAAACCATCATCTATACTAAATTGATTCAATGTCATTTTTTTTAAATGTTGAAATCGTATCTGTATTTAAACATTGAATCAACATAGCTTTTTCAACCTCAACCAAAAATAACCAATCTGACCAAAATCCAGTGGTGGAAAAAGTAATCAAATTCTTTACTTAAGTAAAAGTACCAATACTGCAATATTAAAATACTCTGTTACAAGTAAAAGTCCAGAATTCAAAATGTACTTGAGTAAAAGTACAAAAGTATTGGCATCAAAATGTACTTAAAGTATCAAAAGTAAAAGTACTAAATATTTGAAAATAGCCGATCTACAAGCTCACAACGCGTAGTAATGCGACGCGTTGTGAGCTTGTAGATCTGCTATTTTCAAATAGCCTAGGTTTAAAATAGGTTTAAAGTGGTTATTGTATATTTCATTATATCATAATTTATATCTGAAAAGTAACTAAAGTTTTCAAATAATTGTAGTGGAGTAAAAGTACAATATTTGCCTCTGAGATGTAGTGGAGTAGAAGTAAAAGTATTGGAAATTGGAAATACTCAAGTAAAGTACAAATACCTCAAAATTGTACTTAAGTACAGTACTTAAGTAAATGTACTTAGTTACTTTCCACCACTGCCAAAATCCAACATTGAATTCATATCTTTTGCTATCTGGGAGGTGATGATTCAGTGGCCTCCACGTGTGGATATGCAGGGTTTGATGAGGACAGTGTTGTTATATTCATGAATGGATTTCCAGGTGATGATCTTGATTTGTAAATTAATTCTATCTTGGCCATATATGGACATTGCCAAATATCGGCTTAATATTGATGACATCATATGATATAGTCAGAATATGCTTTCTTGGTCAGATATAGAGTACGGTCCGCAATGTAATGTTAGATTTGTTACGGAATGGACCGAACTGACTGACAGGATCTGCAGGTTTTCATAAACTGTGACCTGCAGTTGTAATAATAAAAAATTAATAACTGATAAAAATAAGGAGACTTATATGTCCTGTATTATGAACATATAGAGCCTATATATGGATAAAGAAGCTATATAGGAGACCTATATGGCTTGTATTAACATATATGACCTATATGAGGGTATAAACAAGCTATATAGGAGACCTATATACCCTGTATATGCACATATATGCACCTGATTTTGACCTATATGTGAGATATATGCAGCCTATATGGAGCTTATACCAGGCATATATGTGGTATATATGCACATATATGCGCATATATGATCCTTATATGTAGCATATAGGTTACATATAGTTGCATATATGGAACATATAGATTCTTTCCATGTGGGTAAACCCTAACATTTAACTTCATTAGAACTATGCCTAAACCTAACCCTAACCTCACAAACACCATGCCTAACCCTAACCTCACAGAAATAACAATATATTTCATATCCTGAACGTATTAAAATGTAAAACAAATCTTCTCTTATGGAGGTCCCTGGCTTTTTTTCTACATTATTACGGGGCCAGGCTGCCAGCATGGCTCCTGGCCAGGTTTTAATATTCGCTTTATTCTGTCACTTTTTCTGCCACTTTTGGCAGTTCTGGCTTAACCGTGCATACGCTTTTTACGAAACTCGGCCATATGGTAGATGGTCATGAAAAACTATCAAAAAAGAATTCTCACAATCTTTCGTCAAAAGGTGGCGCTATAGCACTCAATTGAAAATGCCAACTTTTAACAGGTACAACTCATGCCCTGTTTGACCTACAGCAATAAAACTTCAATACACACATGCGTCTATTCATGATGAACAACTTTCACACTCTGACTTTTGACCTCTGACCTTTAGATCTCCCACCATTTTGAATTATATGAAAAACAGTTAAATCTCCTCCTGGGATTTTTGAGTAATCTGCACGAAACGTTTTACACATGAACTTTGGACCTATGCCGACAAAACAGTGGGAGCGGATCTTTTCTAAGTGAAAAAATGTAGCTTTAATGAGCCAATGAATATTGCAGTTTTATGACAATTATTCATCTGCCCCTAACACATATATGCAGACTCACATTTCTTTGAAACTTTGCGGTAATGTAGAGGGTCATTCCAAATATCACTGAAACCAATCTTACTCCAATTGGTCAAAGGGGGGCGCTATAGCGATTTTTTGAAAATGCAAACTTTAAACAGGCAAAAGTCATGCCTCGTTTGGCCGACAGCCATTAAACCTGCTTACACATGTGCCTTGACTCATGAGGAACACATCTATCACGTTGACCAGTAAGCTCCGCCCTTAGATTGTCCGCAATTTTGAGCAGTTTGAAAAACACTTCAACCCAGGATTTTTCAGCTATTTTCGTGAAACTGTATCATCTGTGAGATCTCTTTTTTCACAGTGTCTGTCTGTTGGTCCAATGGCTTCTCGCTTGAGCGCGTGCCTTAAAACCTCAAGGTCGACAGTTCAAGCCTCACTTGATGTAGACTTCATTTAAGTTGCATTGCACACAACATGATTGTGTCAATTAATGCATGTGCAATTGTTAAAGATAACCTGAAATGCTTATTTGACAGGCTATGTTTTTGCAATGTATGACATACTTCATTCTGAAAATAGCTGATCTACAATCTCAAAACCTTTCAGATAGCAACGTGTTTCTGAGCTTGTAGATCGGCTGCTTTCACTGGTTCACTTTTATCTTCAACAGACAACCTCAGCCTGGACAAAGCTATAGCACTATAGGTAGTGTTACAGCCTGTCAATCCAAAGGTTGAGGGTTCAATTCCTGTTAATGGCAATAGGTTGAGATGTCCAATCAATCCATTCTGCTTCCATCTCTCTCTCTCTCATCAATCTATTATGTTTCCATGTCTCTCTCTTCAATCTATTCCGTTTCCATGTCTCTCTCTCTCTTTTCAATCTATTCCGTTTCCATGGCTCTCTCGCTCTCTCTTCAATCTATTCCGTTTCTATGTTTCTCTCTCTCTTTCTCTTCAATCTATTCCGTTTCCATGTCTCTCTCTCACTCTCTCTTCAATCTATTCCGTCTCTCTCTCTCTCTCTCTCTCTCTCTCTCTCTCTCTCTCTCTCTCTCCACTACTGGCCCCGTATTATTGCTGCTTGCAGCTATATTTATTATTATTATTATTAATACCCTGTTGAAGCAAAGTCACAGCTATCTAACTTTATATAAGGCCTTCTTTTAATAGTGTGATGGCCTTCTGTTAATAGTGTGATGGCTTATTTTGTCTTTTTGTTGTTGCTTTGACTGAATTGTCTTTGTTTGACAAACTTTGTTCAATTAAAACAACGTCTTTCTCTTAGTTGCAATTTATTACTCAACAGGCGTGCTTTTTTGATTGATTGAATACTTTATTTAGAAGATTGCAGAGAAAAAGCACATGGAAGTACAGTTTGCAATACAAGGTCAGCTAAAATGGATCGCTCATAAAATGGCTTGTTTCAAATGAGATCCCCACATACTCAATTCATGGATAAAGTTTGCTTGCTTGCTTGCTTAACATCATTGGGAAATTGTTAAACTTGTCAGACGGCCTCTAAAAGGTAGAAGCACTCTGTGAATGCAGGTTATTGACAGTCCCTTCAAGCAGGGAGCGGGCTCTTTAAATCCTCCAAGTATCGCACGCCCCTGGGACTCCCTCTTTCCTTGGTGTTTCGCCTTGATTGCGTCTAAACCCTAACATTTAACTTCATTAGAACTATGCCTAAACTTAACCCTAACCTCACAAACACCATGCCTAACCCTAACCTCACAGAAATGATGCCTATACCTAACCTCAAAACCCTGTCCACCTGGGCGAAACACTGGGAAAAGAGACTCTCCTGCACACCCCTCCCCCCACACTAATCACACACACCTGCGTCTGACAGACATGGTGTTTTATACAAGCTGAAGCTCCATTATGTTTGGAAGTAAAACTGTTAAAATAAACAACTCATAATGTAGATTTTTTTTTTTACAATAAACAAGTCATAATGTTAGTAAAAAGGTTAACATAAACAACTCATAATGTAACATTACTCCACATGGAAGTTGAGTGGAATTTTCTCCTTTACCATGGAGTTGAAAGCTGCTAAAAAACATTCCAGGTGAGTTTTTAATTATCTTTTATCTTTATACTACAGGTAGCTGCTTAATATTAAGGAATTAATTAATTGTGTGTCAAGCTACTTTTATTATTTTACTTTGTAAAGCAAAAACTAGTCAGGATGAATAATTTCTGTGTGCTGTGAAGTGAATGTTATATTGAACATTTTATTTTATCATGAAGGCCTAGTAAAATACTTAATTTACTTCCAAGCACCATTCAGGTGCTTGAAGATGCTGCGTGCATGGCTCCTTTACTTAAATAAATATGATACATCATTGCTGTCAGGCAGAAACCTTGTATCTCCATATTTCAACTTTTTTTTAAATTTGTTTAAAAAAATTAACACCCTACTTCACCATACAAGACAAGAGTGTCACACAAAAGTAGTGACAATGGCAGATCTACAAGCTCCACACGTCACATCGTGACATGTTGTGAGCTTGTAGATTGGCTATTTTCAGAATTGATGTTAGTTTTTTTTAAATAATAAATTACTGTGTGTGTCACAGCTGTCCCCTCAGTCCGTGGATGCAAAAGCAAGTGTTTTTATTCACCTTTATTCATAAAGTCCAGGGAAAACAAAATAAATCACAAAATAATATAATACTGGCCCCATCGGCACTAGGTCTGCTCTCTACTGTAGCCCTTCACTGATTGCCTGCCTGAGCAGTGGTAGGCACCCTTCTTTTAAAGACTAAGCCCCTCCCACTGGACCGTACCAATCTTAAATTGACTCCTCAATTTACACACAAACCAGTTATTTCTCCAATGTCTAAAGACATTACAATTCACCTTTAACACATTTAAAGTGTCATCACGTTACAACGGTCTCCCACAATAATAATAATTCTTAATAATAATTAGAATGCCCAATTTACTCAAACCCACAGTTGGTATGATTGAGGAAGTAATGGACTGAGCATGCTCACTACAAACAGACAGGCACTATATAAAGCTACACTATGGTCCTTTGACACTGCCCAGAACCAGGAAGCACTGTGGTAAGAGAAAGAAAGAAACAGTCAAACATTTGCCAAAAACATTCCCTGCAACTTAAAAATAAAGAACCATTTTAACCCTTAACCCTGTGTTGTGAACTAATTTATGTTATGTGTTAAAGTAACAATAATAGGCCTACAGGAAACGTACTAAAAGCTGTTAAATGGAGTTTAGTGTGTGCACCCACCAAACTATCCTAGCATGCTACCTGGCTATTGTGTATATGGTGTAATGTGTAGTGTTGATGGGGTTATTGTGTGCATGTGCGTGCGCACCAGTTGAAGACAGGAGATTGTGCAGTAGTCTTAGACGTGTTCTGAAATGAAAGCATGAACGACCTTTTCAAGGTCTGCAAATGATTAAAAGTACTTCATGTTAGCAATGTTCCTGAGCTGGAAGAAGCATGATTGTACAAACCCTGTCACTTGACCATTGAAGGACAAAGTATATGTAGGCTACATATATAACTCTTACATTATCATTTTCTTTTGTGAGTGCTGTTCTACTGTTATGGCAGTAATCACGGCATTTACAATAATACCATACATGTAAAAATCGAATATTCCCACACAATATTGAAAATATTTCATGAGAAATCTAAAGGCTGTGGACACTTAACATCCCCCTGCACAATAGTTTGCTGAGAGTCAATATCTCATTTGCTGAAAAATCCATTGAATTACAATTTTCAAATAATGTTGCAGTACTTCGTTGATGCACCCTAGTAGCTCTGTGGTTGAATATCTGTCAGCTATCCAGTATAAAACTAACTTTACCGTTGGCCCCATTGACTGTCTGCCTAGCAATGAATCATGTTCATGTCACTGTACCTGGCTCTGGAATACTAGGCTGTGTATGTTGTGACAGGATACAGTATACGTATACTAGGATGTGTATGATGTGACAGGACAGTATACGTATACTAGGCTGTGTGTGTTGTGACAGGATACAGTATACATATACTAGGCTGTGTGTTGGTCACTTAACCCATTAAGACCTGATGCCGATTCTACGAAATGTCTTCTAAATCTAAAAACAGTTTTTTTTAAAAACTCATGTTACTATGTGGTTCTCAATCTTTTTCATGTTAGGACCCCAAAATGTATATGTATTTGGCCACGGACTCCCATCTCAAAATATTTTGTTCCAGGGACCCCCAGAAGCAAAGATTTGAGTTACAAATGTTATATTCAAAGATTTGCACACATGTTGCCGGTTGTCGGTGCCGCGCTACGAGCTTGTATATCTGCTATTTTTGAATAGCCCAAAGTATAAAATAATGCAAATTAAAACATTACACAGATGCTTCTCCCGATCTTAAGGGGTTAAACATTTTTCTTTCTTTCTTTCTTTCTTTCTTTCTTTCTTTCTTTCTGTCTTCCAACATAAGCGGCCCCGCCCGGAGGACGCCCGGGGTCGCTCCTTTCGAGCAAGGCCCGGAGGAAGGGCCTGTCAAGGAGCGCCTGGTGGCCGGGCTGACCACGTACGGAGCCTGCCCCGAGCTTACCCCGAGCTTACCCCGAAGAGATGACGTGGGCATGTCTTCGCCGCCTAGCGGGCCCACCACCCGCCAGTGGAACCAGTGGAGTGTGCTGCCAGTGAGGTTCTGGACGGCTGGTGGAAGTCCAACCTCGCCCACCACATCAAGCTCAGCTTCTTTTCAGCCCTGTAGGATCCATTCTGCTATACAGCTGTGAATGCTGGACCTGAAGCCTGCCCTGCAAGTCCCTGGATTCCCCCAGCAGATGTGCTTGTAGATCTGCTATTTTCAAACATTAGTACTTTTTCTTTTGGTACTTTAAGTACATTTTGATACCAATACTTTTACTACAGTACATTTTTAACACGAGACTTTTACTTGTAACAGAGTACCTCTACATTGCAGTATTGATACTTTTACCTAAGTAAACACATTTGAGTACTTTTTCCACCACTGAGTACTCGCAATACCAAACTTAAACCAGGATGTTACCAACGCGCATCTGAATGGAGGGCTGCCGAGGGTGAGCGAGAAGTTAGCGGCCAGGAGAATGGCGCTGGATGCCATCGACACTGGGAGCCTCCAGCCTTATGAGAGCCAACACACAGGCATCGATTACAAGGGCGTCCCATAAGAAAGATGTGGGGGGAGGAAAGAACCGGCGAGCGAGTCAGATCATATCGGAAGGACTGAGGGCTCATCCGAGGATGACCTAGAGATCAAGATCCAGAGATCTCTCTCCAGAGATCTCTCTCTATCCGCGGGTTTCCAAAGTTTGACCCATGGCCGTCACTTTACACAGCTGATGAAGACGGCTCAAAGTAGGACCCTGTTTCTTTTCCTTTGCTGCTGCTTGTGCTGGATGATGTGTGCTATCACCGTTTGTGCTTCATTTTTGGGGCCCAGTGTGGCAGTGAAATCAGTGTAAATATTTGACAGAAAATTTTGATTTTTGATTTAATTTGTGCTGAAAATGGTTGCTCTGTTGCTGTCATTTTTGGGGCCCAGTGTGGCAGTGAAATCAGATTTTGATTTAATTTGAGTCTTTTGAATAAAATGTTGTTTAGTTTTAGTCATATTTTTGTCATCTGAAATGGTTTAGTTTTAGTCTAGTTTTAGTCGACTAAATATCATAAGATTTTAGTCGACTAAATCTACAGTTGATTTTGTCGACAAATTTATTTTGGTGGTGCCTTGATGGCGTCGTAATGTGGCGTCGTAATGCCTGATTTTAAACTTGGTTGCATGCTGAAAATAGCCGATCTACAAGCTCACAACGTGTCGCGCTGCGTTGTGAGCTTGTAGATCTGCTATTTTCAGAGAGGAACACCCGAGCGCAAACCGATCATAAAATGACTTGTCTTTTAGTTGTGCTCGATATCTTTTCCAGTAGTCCCTCCTTAACATTTTAGTCTAGCATTTGGTCGACGAACATTTTTCGTCGTAGTTTTCGTCGACGAAATTAACACTGCTCTGTTGCTGTCATTCTGGGGGCCCACGTGTGGCAGTGAAACATGATCAGTGACTGTTTCTGGTCGGAAATTGAAGGCTGACGTGAAACTACACCATCCATGTCTGTTGCGTCGTAGCTGTTATCGAAGGTTTAAAGGTGTGATACTGCACAGTATACGTATACTAGGCTGTGTAAGTTGTGGTGTTTCAGCTGTTGAAAGTAGTGAGTTGTGACATGTTAACCCTTTAAGACCGGGAAAGCATCTGTGTCATTCTAGATTTATTTGGCTATTCACCGAGAGCCGCGCAATGAACTTGAAAAATCGTGAAAGTGTGTGCAAATCCTCGAATATATATTTTAAAGCCAACATTTTTTACTTAAATCTTTGTTTCTGGGGGTCCCTGGAACAACATATTTTGAGATGGGGGTCCACGGCCAAATACATATAATTTTGGGCGTCCTTGACATGAAAAAGTTTGAGAACCACTGATTAAAGCAACAAGTTTTTTTCAAAAAACTGTTGAGATATAGAAGACATCTGTTGAATCCCCAGTAGCAAAGATTTGAGTAAAAAAAAATGCTTTAAAAATATATATATATATATTTAAAAGATTTGCACAATTTTAAAAAAAAACATTGCAGATCTACAGGCTCATAGTGCTGCACAGAGTGCCGTGCTATGAGCTTGTAGATCTGCTATTGTTGAATGGCTAAAGAACAATTTAAATAATTTGAAATAATAAGAAATAAGTGACACAGATGCGTTCCCGGTCTTAATGGTTCAAAGAGTGTGTATGTGGCTCTTGGTCACTTCAAGTAGCCTGCAGTATACAGTATGTGTGAGTTTGCTATTTCCTTTGAAGTTCAAGCTAGAGGTTTGAGGCTCTGACATGGCAGCCTTCAATTCCAAATGTTCAATACAAATTTAAACCCGGTGTGGCTCTACTGTATGATATGTCTTTGCTGCTGCTGCTTGTGTTGTATGTTGTGTACTAATGGGATTAGTTCATCTGGTACTGGCTTTGGCAACACCTCTGTCTATGTAGGCCTGTCCCCATAGACCTGCAGGAGTCAACATTATAAATGGCCCTGCTTGGCTAGGATGTACTTTTAAACCGTCCAGGCCAGTAGAACAAACCTGGCATCGGGCCAGTGCAAACAATGCCTTAACAAAAACAATAATCTAATTTCACATTTTTCTCCCTGTGGTCCTATAGTGTTGATTTTGTGAAATTGTCTGTTTACCTCTAGAACTTAATGTTACGTGAGTCTACCACTGACCTGTTTTACCAAGGTACTCTGTGTGTGTGTGTGTGTGTGTGTGTGTGTGTGTGTGTGTGTGTGTGTGTGTGTGTGTGTGTGTGTGTGTGTGTGTGTGTGTGTGTGTGAGGTCTCAAATTCTGCCCCGACTTTTTCGGGCCTGGTCATATTATCTTTCACACTATAGTAATCACACTGCCACATTTTACCACAGATCTGTTATTTTTGAATTTTAAGCCCATTCATTATTTTATACTTTGGCTATTCAAAAATATCAGATCTACAAGCGCACAGAGTGCCGCGCGTTTGAGCTTATAGATCTGATAGTTTTAACTCAAATCTTTGGTTCTGCTGGGTCCCTGGAATAACATATTTTGAGATGGGGGTTTGCGGCCAAATACATATACATTTGTTAAAAAAAATTGTACATTTGTAGAATCCCCAGAACCAAAGATTTGAGTTACAAATGTTCATGATTTTAACAGATCTACAAGCTCATAGTGCGGCACGAGTCTTGTTTATAACCACTTTAACCTTTATCTTAAAGTTTAAGATAATGGTTAAAGTGGTTAAATTCTAAAATGATGCTTTCCCGGTCTCAATGGGTTTTTCATTGAAACGTTGAATTTCTTGCCCAAAAGAACAGCAACACCACTTGTACAGCCTCCAGCGATGTAACAACAAAACGTCGAGGTCACACATGTGACCCGTGGGATTTGAAGGGGTTCTAAATGTGTGTTCTTGTTGTTTGTGAAGTGAGAGGAAAAGGCTTGCCTGGAACTGACGAGCACTTTTACTCTTTCGTTTGGCTGCTATTGGCCGAGCCGCTCGCCAACTTATCCGAATCAAAGCCTTCAGTTTTATTACTGATTCATGTCTTATTCTTGATGTGACTCTCTGGAAAAAATAATAAATAAATCTAAATAATTAGATATACCTGTGTGTGTGTGTGTGTGTGTTTTCCGTAAGCATAATTTTTTACAGCTTTTGAATCTGCTAGGTACCAGTGGTGTAAAGTAACTAAGTATATTTACTCAACTACTGTACTTAAGTACAATTTTGAGGTACTTTTACTTTATTTCCAATTGTCTATACTTTTACTTCTACTCCACTACATCTCAGAGGCAAATATTGTACTTTTACTCCACTACAATTATTTGAAAGCTTTTGTTACTAGTTACTTTGTAGATTTCAATTATTACATTATAATGATTACATTATAAAACACACATTAACAACTTAAGCCCTATTTTATACCTAGGCTATTTGAAAATAGCCGATCTACAAGCTCACAGCGTTGACACACAACGCACACTCCACCACTGGTGACACACACTCATCACTGGTAGTGGTGAGCTCAGTTCAACTCAGTGGAACTGAGTTTGTCGTTTGCAGTGGTGGAAAGTAACTAAGTACATTTACTTAAGTATTGTACTTAAGTACAATTTTGAGGTATTTGTACTTTACTTTTATTTCCAATTTCCAGTACTTTCACTTCTACTCCACTACATCTCAGAGGCAAATATTGTACTTTTACTCCACTACAATTATTAAAAAATATTAGTTAATAGCTATTTTCAGATATAAATTATGATATTATGAAACATACATTAACCACTTTAGCCCTATTTCATACATGGACTATTTAAAAATAGCTCACAACGCGTCGCGATGCGACGCGTTGTGAGCTTGTAGATCGGCTATTTTCAAATATTTTAGTACTTTTACTTTTGCTACTTTGAGTACATTTTGATACCAATACTTTTGTACTTTTACTCAAGTACATTTTGAAGTCTGGACTTTTACTTGTAACAGAGTATTTCTATATTGCAGTATTGATACTTTTACTTAAGTAAACCATTTGAGTACTTTTTCCACCACTGGTCGTTTGTCCCCTACAATGCTTTGTGTGGATTTCCGTGCCGTGTGCTACTACTACGGTGTGAGTTATCGACAAAAACGGGCCAATAATCCAAAGTGACAGTGACATAATGCTAGTCACATAACTGCATATATCCACTCATTTACTTCCACTTAACAGCGGCCTTGTCATTAATCGTGCTCGTGTCTCTCAGGGCTGGTCTGTAATCGGTCAGCGCGTCCACACCTCCCCACCATCCATCCACCATATGAGCCATGCGACTGACTCCAGATCAGCACCACAGTGTGCAAACATAGATATTATTTGTTTTCCCTTGGAGCCCCTCCTTGTTACTTTGCCAGTGGTGTAAAGTAACTAAGTACATTTACTCAAGTACTGTACTTGAATGCACTTTTGAGGAATTTTTTACTCTACTGGAGTATTTCCAATTTTCAATACTTTTACTTTTACTCCACATCAAAGGCAAATATTGTACTTTTTACTCCACTACAATTATTTGAAAACTTTAGTTCCGCTGTAGATTTTGATTATTATTACAAAAAATACATTAACCACTTCAGCCCTATGTATACATAGGCTACAAGCTCACAACGTCTCGACGTCTTGTGAGCTTGTAGATCTGCTAATGCTCGAAGCATTTTTAAACATTTGGAAATTTGTGAAATGGGACATTCTGCATAATGAGTTATTTTATTTTCAGTACACACACACACACACACACACACACACACACACACACACACACACACACACACACACACACACACACACACACACAGGTTGGGAGCTGGCAACTAACACAAATCTTTTTTTTTTTTTTTTTTTTTTGGCACACCATACGGGGTGTGTGTGTGTGTGTGTGTGTGTGTGTGTGCCTTATACCTCCACGAGGTGCACTGTTCACAACATGCCAGGTGCAGGATACACTAATACACTAACAACCAAAACACCAGAAGTTGCACGCTGGCACCAACAACACATAAGCCCCGCGTTAGCCTGAACAACCAGAACTGCACAGTAGTGTTACAAAGAAACCAGCAGTGTAAAGTAACCAAGTACATTTACTCAAGTACTGTACTTAAGTATAATTTTGAGGTATTTTTTACTTTCCTGGAGTATTTATAATTTTCGGTACTTTACTCCAATTATTTGAACATTTTAGTTACTAGTTACTTTGCAGATATAAATGATTACATTATAAAACATACATTAACCACTTCAGCCCTATTTTATACTTTGGCTATTTGAAAATAGCCGATCTACAAGCCCACAACGCGTCGCATCGCAACGCGTTGTGAGCTGGTATATCTGCTATTTTCAAATATTTTAGTACTTTTACTTTTGGTACTTTAAGTACATTTCGATACCAATACTGTTGTACTTTTACTCAAGTAAAAATGTAATTCCGGACTTTTACTTGTAACAGAGTATGTCTACATGGCAGTATTGATACTTTTACTCAAGTAAGACATGTGAGTACTTTTTCCACCACTGAATACATGTCATCAACACATACAAATGGCTATATTTACAGAGGAGAAAAAGGAACAACGGTGGCAGTGCCTGACCCCTCATTTCAATGGGATTTAATATCTATCTCCACTTGTAGTTTTCTGACAGATCTCTCTGTCTCACACTCGTCTTCCGTCTCTCCCTCTGTATCTGTCTCCATCTTATTGCTCTATCTATCTCTCGGTCTCTCTATCTGTGGCTGACATTAATTAGACTTAAACCAGCGACCATCTGTTTGCCAGGCTTAGGACACTCGACCTATGACCTCCACACACACACACACACACACACACACACACACACACACACACACACACACACACGTGGTGGAAAAAGTACTCACGATGTTTACTTCAGTAAAAGTGTCAATACTGCAATGTAGAAATACTCTGTTACAAGTAAAAGTGCGGAATTCAAAATCGTGGAAAATGTGTGCAAATCTTTGAATATATATATATGTGTTTTAAAGCGATTTTTTTTACTCTGCTTATCTGTGCTTCTGGGGGGTCCCTGGAACAACATACTGTATGTTGAGATGTGGGTCCAAATGTTTTGTTCCAGGGACCCCTATCCTGGAAACCAGACGATTCTGCCAGTGCAAAAAGAAAACAAATATTGCCCTCGGCAGATTTGGTCTTGCCCCGCTCAGTTGTGAGTTGATTTCGCTGCCCCCTACTGTAGGTTGTGGGGCACCAATCAGGGCCCATTGTGCAAATGTGTTATATACATTTGTAGGCCTGACCTCTAGTAGTCGAATAGTCGACTAATTAGTCGAGGGGTGTCTGAGTCGACTGCCAATCTCTTAGTCGAATTATATACATTTTAAAAAAAAAATGCATTCGACTGAGAGATTGGCCTAGTTTGTTATATTGATTAACTAATAGTTTGCCAAAAATAGGATATACATCATGATTTATTGGGAGAAATCAATATGTTAAATCAGACACTAAGCACCCCTACAGCCCAAATGGAATGTTCCTCTATTGCATAACATATTTTTTGCATGATTTGACTGAGAGATTGGCAGTCGAATCAGACTGATTCGACTGCCAATCTCAGTCAATCTCAATCTCAGTTGTGTTGAATTAGTCGACTGCCAGTCGACTAATGGCAATTAGTCGCCAATCAGATTCGACTATACAAATCCTTAGTCGGGGACAGGCCTATACATTTGTGAGCTTGTAGATCTGCTATTATCAAACATTTTAGTACTTTTATTTTTGGTACTTTGAGTACATTTTGATACCAATACTTTTGTACTTTTACTCAAGTACATTTTTAATTCCGGACTTTTATCTCTTAACAGAGTACTTCTGACATTGCAGTATTGATACTTCTACTTAAGTAAAATATTTGAGTACTTTTTCCTCCACTGTGACTGGTAACTAGCATCCGGGCACGATACAGATGCATAACTGATCAGGTGCAGTCATGGAAGAAAATCACTGGGAAATAGCTTGTGGTAATCAATTTCCCAGTGATTCTCTTCCATGATTACTGCTACATTTATCTCTTATTTTGCATAGGGTGGCAGTGGCTCAGGAGATACAGTGGCTGGCTTGGAAAATAACACGGTTCCCGGTCCGATCCCTTGCCCTATTCAGACTGGCAGCCCAAATCCAGCCGAAACTCGATTGGAGACAGATCGGTTTTAAAGGCACATTTTTGGACCACGGTTTTCTTACCTTTTCTATGATGTTATGATATCCTAGGATGAATGGTACAGTAGAAAAATGTCATAACTCCATCCCGGGTCCGCCACAACTAAAAACGCATGCCAGTAGGCCTTGTGCTAGATCGCATATTTTGATAGCTTGAATGCGCCCCACCGGAAGTCTCGCTTCGATTTCGATCTCGTCTAGTGAGACTTCCGGTCGGGCACATTCAAGACAATCACATTGCATAGTGTTTTGTCACTATGAACGTCAGATCTCACAACAAAAAAAGAAAAGCTATAAAAATATGCAATTTTGCATATTTTTTATTATGATTATTAGATTTAGATTATTATTACAAAACATACATTAATCACTTCAGCCCTATATACATTTCGGCCCTTTGAAAATAGACGATCTACAAGCTCACAATGCGTGGCGATGGGACGCATTGTGAGCTTGTAGATCTGCTATTTTCAAAAGATTTTCAGACATTTTATACATTTGAAAACAATGAGTACTATCTACTTTTGGTACTTTAAGTACATTTTGACACCAATACTTTTATTATGTTACTCAAGTACATTTTTAATTCCGGACTTTTACTTGTAACGGAGTCCTTCTACATTGCAGTATTGATACTTTTACTTAAGTAAAAAATGTGAGTCCTTTTCCCACCACTGCCCCTAACTGCTCCCGAAGAACATGGTTTCCTCGGTCGTCGATGTGTGAATGTGTGTGTGTTTGTATATGGCTCAATGTAATAGCATCTCTGAATAAAGGTGCTATATAAATGCACCATTTACCATAAAATAAATATAAATAAAAATTATTTGATGTGACCCTCTCGATACTGTGTATTTCTATCCTTGCAGGTATGTAAACAAGGACATGAAAACGCACACGCTCTCACACACACACACACACACACACACACACACACACACACACACACACACACACACACACACACACACACACACACACACACACACACACACAGACAGAGCAGGAGACATGCGTTCCTGCATGGCAGATGGGAGTGCAGGGCTGTAATGTAGATAATTACCTGAACAAGCCAGGGGAAAAAAGCCCCTGCATGCGAGTGATATAATAAAGTCACATTCAAAAGATTCCTGCCGACTCCCTTACTTCAAAGACCACCGTCGTGTACTTCAGCAGGTGATGGCTTCCTCTCTCTCTCTCTCTCTCTCTCTCTCTCTCTCTCTCTCTCTCTCTCTCTCTCTCTCTCTCTCTCTCTCTCTCTCTCTCTCTCTCTGGGGGATGAATGAGGCTGAGAATCAGACACTGTTTGTCTTTTGTTGTAATGAAAGGCTCGCCGCACGAGACAGGCCCTCTACTTTATTATTTCCGAGAGAGAGAGAAAGAGATTCTTGTACAGGCAGAACAATGCGGCCTTTTCATGCGACGCGTTTCATTTCTCCCGCATAACGAGGCTGCATTTACTTTGCAAATAGGTTACACCGGTTTGTGTGTGTGTGTGTGTGTGTGTGTGTGTGTGTGTGTGTGTGTGTGTGTGTGTGTGTGTGTGTGTGTGTGTGTGTGTGTGTGTGTGTGTGTGTGTGTGCTTATATTTCTGTGCACACACGCGTGTATACACACGTATGTCAAAGGAGTGAATCCGTTTTCATGTGCATATCTGCATGTGGCGTGTGTGTGTGTGCGTATACACGTGCAAACGTGCGTACGTGCATGCACGCGTGTGTGTGTGTGCGCACGCCAAAACGACTGGCCTCATTCTCAAAGCAAGACACCATATGTTGATTGGTCTTGAAGAAGGGATGGAAAAGAGATAGAAAGAGATGGAGGGAGGGGGAGAGAGAGAGAGAGAGAGAGAGGGAGGGAGAGTCAGAGAGGTGGAGAAAGACACAGAGAGAGAGAGAGAGAGAGAGAGAGAGCGGGGCAGGGAGGGAAGGAAGAGAAGGGGGAAAAACTAGCGAGAGGAAACGGGTAATTGCCTGCGCCGTTTGTGCATTAATTTCCTTTTCAATGACAACACGTTGACCTGCAGCTGAAAACCCAGCAGCACTCACTTTGGAGGAGCAGAAATAAACTGGGTGTAGGAGCCGGGCTGACAGGGAGACGGATGCCCTCTCCTTTGTTATACAGCCACCAAAAGAGACTGCAGGGAGGAGGGGGGGGGGGGGGGGGGGCGTTTAGTAGGTGTCACAGCAAAAAGTGTGTGTGTGTGTGTGGAAGAAGAGGTGTCTCTGCGACTGTGCGTTATTTCAAGCACAACACGTGTGTGTGTGTGTGTGTACGTACCTGTTTCTGGTGGTTTGTGTGTATTTATGAGAGCGGCGCGTTTAGTCTGTGTCACAGCCAAGTGTGTGTGTGTGCCTGCGTGTGTGCATGAGCATGTATGTGTGCGTGTGTTTGTGTTTGTGTGTGTGCGCCTGCGTCTGTGTGCGGGCGTGTATTTGTGTGTGCATGCGTGCGTGCGTGTGCCTGCGTGCGTGTGTTTGCGTGTGTTTGCGTGTGTTTGTTTGTGTGTGCGTGCGTGTATTTCTGTGTGACTGTGTGTTTGCATGCACGCGCCGGCGTGCACGCGCGTGTTTGTGTCAATGTGTGAGTGCATGCGTGTGTTTGTGTGTGACTGCGTGTGTGAGTGCGTGCATGCGTTGTGGTTCTAAACAGAAGATGGATGTGCTATAATGAGGAAGTGTTTGTGCTCCAGGGGGATTGTGGTGTGTGTGTGTGTGTGTGTGTGTGTGTGTGTGTGTGTGTGTGTGTGTGTGTGTGTGTGTGTGTGTGTGTGTGTGTGTGTGTGTGTGTGTGTGTGTGTGTGTGTGTGTGTGTGTGTGTGTGTGTGTGTGTGTGTGTGTGTGTGTGTGTGTGTGTGTGTGTGTGAGACCTCTCAGTGAGACCAGACACAGTGCTGATCAGAGCACTAAGCGTTGCTCACACACGTTTAACTCAAGTAGTTAAACGTGTGCTCACAACGGGTCGCGATGTGACGCGTTGTGAGCTTGCAGATCTGCTATTTTCAAATAGACTATGTAGAAAATAGGGCTGAAGTGGTTAATGTATGTTTTATAATGTAATCATTAATATCTGCAAAGTTTTCAAATAATTGTAGTGGAGTAAAGTACAATATTTCCCTCTGAGATGTAGTGGAGTAAGTGAAAGTACAGAAAACTGGTAATACTCAAATTAATACCTCGAAATCTTAAAATGATACGGCTGCGTTCCTGGATTGAATGGGTCAACCTGACCGCCTCCCTTTTAGTCAGGTCCAGTGTTGCCAGGTCCACTTATTACAAGTGACTTTGGGCTTGTTTTGTTCCGTATAGTCACTCGTAAATATCGCTAGTTGCGGCTTGTATTTTTCGGGGCTTTGTGTCTAAAGGGTAGGGTAGTCCCTTGACATTTCCATGTAAAGGGACCCCTAATTGAACATGTGTCCGCGTTCCCCCATCTGAAAGTGGTTTATGCCAGGGACCCCCCCCCCCCACCCCTCATACAAGATTTGTGTAGCTGAAATGTTTAAAGAAATATTCCAAATACTCCACTTTTTTTCACGATTTTTTAAAAATGGGTTACAAGTGGTAAAACTCTGTGTGTGTGCGTTCATGCAGCCTAGTCTTCTTCTGGGCTGTATTTGAAGACCGGTCTGCTTGTTGGTCTGAACTAGTGTTTAACACCGGGATTCCCGGGATGCGGGAATCCCGGTGTTTTTTTTTTCTTGTTAGAAATTAATACTAATTAGTAGAGATGGTCCGATCAGGTTTTTTGAAACCGATCACCGATCCGATCATTTTCAAATCTGATCATCTGATTCCGATCCGATCATGTTGCGCAATATTATATCAGTTTTTTTTAAACCGATCACCGATCCGATCAAGTGTGATCATCCGATACCGATCACCGATCCGATCATGTGGCGCAATATTATTTTTTATATTTTCTAACTTTTTGTATTTTATTTAACTTTTTTATTTATTAATTCATTCGTCATCGTCCAGGCCCAGAGGTGGACAGAGTACTCGACCCCCGTACTTGAGTAAGAGTACAGAGTACTCCTGGTTACATTTACTCCACTACAACTAAAAGTAGCTCAGTCAAAATGTTACTCAAGTAAGAGTAAAAAAGTACTTGCTTTTAAATGTACTTAAGTATTCAAGAGTACATGCTTTTAAAAATACTTAAGTACAAGTAAAAGTAAAAGTACATTTCTATGGCTTTTTTAAATCACAAGTCAAATGAGTGCAGCATTGGTTCAAAACGAGTAAACTAAATCCACAAAATATTACATTTAAATATACTGTCTTGAACAAACTAAAATATGTCTGAAACCTCAGCAATTCCAATGCAACAAAATAACTCCTGATCTAAGCAGTAACAGTGATGTTAGGTTTTCAATGTAGTTAGTGGGTGCCAGGACCCAGGAGTATGCCATACTGTCTGAATGAAAGCCATACCATTTTGGCATACTGAGTATAGCAACATTGTATGCCTTTCATTGTTTTCAAGGCAAAAAAAACAAACCATGTCACTCTGCCTTTCATGAATATTCAAGGCAAAAAAGTACCATATGTCATTGCTATGTGCTAGCTGCTAACACCAAACTCTGCTGGAATTGAAAGGGATCTAAAATGTTGTGCTTAACTCGACAATAAGTGTTGTCCCTATCTACTTCAATGGACTACTTTATTTGGGCTGTGTTTGCTGGATTCTTTTTTTTAACGAGGCACAACGAGCGGGCGCGCGCACACACACACACAGAGGCTGCAGGCAGCCCTGGCTGCACTGACACACACACACACACACACACACACACACACACACACACACAGACTGAGTGAATGTTTTTTTCTGTGCGCAACAGATTTCAGCGTTGTTGTTTTTTTCATAGCGTGTGTCGCATCGGTCTCACACACTGTAAAGAAGTTCCACACCGGGCATTTTCAAACCTGCATGCAGCAGAGCAGTGCAGCGAGATGATAACAAACACTTCGTCCTTCTTTTAAGGCGGCTGTTATTCAGTCAGCGTTTCACCGCCATCTTCGGATCCGGAGTGATATCAAACTCTTGACATATATAAGTCATGATCGGATCGGTTAATTGACCTATTTATCGGAATGACCGATCAAATTATTTTCATTGATATCGGGCCTATCCGATCCATGGCCGATTGATCGGACCATCTCTACTAATTAGTAGAAAGGCCTATCTACAGTGCAGAGGAATTACTATTATAATTAGCCAAGTTACTTGTGGCGTTGCCGACCAGGGCAGGGTCCCATCGTCCCGTTGTGAAATATGGGACGCACTGAATGTAACAGTAATGAACAAAATAAAACACAAGTGGCCGTGGTGCCCCCTGCCTGCCCTGCGCACGCTGATTTCACCGTTTCCTCTGCTGTCAATACGGTAGACACCAGTTGACTAGATGAGTTCAACATCAAGGGAAACGCTGCATAAACAGTGGGTAGGTTTGATTTCGAGCCTATATTCCAGCTTAAAATTTGCGCAAGCCAAGCAATGCTTTTGATAGAGAGAGAGGAGAGACTGGAGAGCTGGAGAGAGAGAGAGAGAGCGTGCAAGAGAGAGAGAGAGGGAGAGATAGAGAAAGTATTAGACCGATGTGGTCCGATTTTTTTATCATCATTAATGTAGCCTACCCTACCTAGCTACACACGCATTTTAGAACGTTCAAACTACCATTTTACTAGAACTACCCAGTAGAACAAGTGAACTGCACAACAGCTGTCTGTCTCATTGATTGTCAGTGGCAGCGCATGCATGTGCACATCAAAATCACACTACAAAACCCGACATTTGATCAACAACAAAATATAGATTAATACATTTGACAACATACAGCCAACATCCCAAAATTGAGTCTTAATATCCAGCAAGTAGCCTAATATGAATTAATAACTGCAAACAAATTACAAGTTTAGGCTATCAATATCCTACAAAAGTGGAGATAAGCTGTGACCTCACCGGCGCTCTGATGGACAATAAATAAATAATCCTTTTGCAAACAACATCCATGTTCTCTTCTCTTGTCAACAATGATACAAATGGAACGTTTATTTCAGCAGCTAGAATGTGATAGTTTGACATTGTTTGAGTGCGTTTTGGGTGCACAGCGCAGCTCCTCGTTTAAATTAATTGTCTTCACCTGCTGCTTTGCTGCTGCGCAACAGGGCAGATCTCCGCCAGGCCAGGTTGCCCTACCCAGGCCTATGAAATTCATAGGCAGGCATAGCAGCAAATTAGAATGAAATCTGCTCTAACTGACTCATATACTGATACAGAACCATATATAGACTATATATTGTCACTGTCGGGTGGAAAAACGGTTCCTTTTAAAAATGTAAAATGGTGAAAATAGCCAATCTACAAGCTATAATTATTCATAATTAAGAAATACTATATTTATTGATTTAAAAAATCAACTTAAGTCATTATTAGTGCAAGTTCATAGGTGGACACAATAGGGACATTTGGGCACCTCGATGTAAAATTGGCTATTTAAGTATCTACATATAAATGCATTTTAGTGGGCACTTTTTTTTTTTTACCCTTTAACAGGGATTCCCGGGAAGCCCGGGAAAAGGTCTGAAAATTCCCGGAAATTAAAATTAGCTATTTCCCGGAAAATGTTAAACACTAGTCTGAACTGGTACAAATGGTAATGACAAAGAAGAATACATGACACCACATCTGTTATATATCATTCAAACGCTATATTGTATATGCTGCTGCATTTATATTCATGGGTGTTATCGAACATCCATGATGTTTTGCCTACTCACTGCCTCAACTCACTGCCTTGTGCGAGACGTGGGAGAGAGACTGTGTGTGTGTGTGTGTGTGTGTGTGTGTGTGTGTGTGTGTGTGTGTGTGTGTGTGTGTGTGTGTGTGTGTGTGTGTGTGTGTGTGTGTGTGTGTGTGTGTGTGTGTGTGCCCATATGTGGTCTTATATCAAAGTGAAATTGTTTTGTTTTCTCATCAAACTTGTTTTCGCGCTTCGGCGAAGCGTGCGTCTCAGCCCTTGCTCCCACAGATTGCGGCGGTGACGCTAATTACACCAACCCAGCCCCACCACACTGGCTCCCAACAGTGGTGGAAAAAGTACTACATTTCTTTACTTAAGTAAAAGTATCAATACTGCAAGGTAGAAGTACTCTGTTACAAGTAAAAGTCCGGAATTAAAAATGCACTTGATTCAAAGTACAAAAGTATTGGTATCAACATGTACTTAAAGTACCAAAAGTAAAAGTACTCCAATATTTGAAAATATCAGATCTACAAGCTGTAGATCGGCTATTTTCAAATAGCCTCGGTGTAAAATAGGGCTAAAGTGGTTAATGTTTATAATTTATCATTTATAATGTAATATAATTATATCTGCAAAGTAACTAGTAACTAAAGTTTTCAAATAATTGTAGTGGAGTAAAAGTACAATATTTGCCCCTGAGATGCAGTGGAGTAGAAGTAAAAGTACAGAAAATTGGAAATACTCCACTAAAGAAAAAAATACCTCGAAATTTTACTTAAGTACATTACTTGAGTAAATGTACTTAGGTACTTTACACCACTGGTCTCAAATAAGTATAATCAAGCCTTTACTGGAGCTATGGCGTACGCCATGGATTTCCACACATATAGTTCTTTCCTAGCCTGGCATGGCCAGACTAATATCACTGCGTAGATACTAGTCAGGAATCTCTGTGTGGAACCTGCATTTCCGAGGGGCAAATAAAAAAAATGTCTGGTGATAAACCTGCCCATATTTGCATACTGGGCCCTGATTGGTCCCTCACAACTTTGGAGGGACCAATTTCTCTTGGAAATCCAATCTCTGTTGAGAGGGGCCAGACCTAATCTGCAGAGGGCAATTTTTGTCAGATTTGTCTGGAACCAGGCTAGTTCTTTCGACATAAAATGCTATACATTCAAGTTCAGGAGAGTCTGGAAAAGGCAATTCTCTTGAACGCTGCCCTCAGGTCCCACATGGGGAGGGGGCATTTGCATTGCTTTCACCATAGTAAAAAGCTGCATTCATGGCCTGGATGATGGGTAAAAAGGGCCGGGGCTCCAGCCCCCTATTGATGTCTATGTGTGCACGTTCCTGATGTGGAGTGGTTAGGTTACACCAGCGAAATACGATATCAAAAATAACTTCTGTTCAATTGAAAAAATAAAGTTACACAGCATGACTTTTAAAGTGGGATTTGTCAACCTGCCACAGTCACAGCTTAATCCAATCAATCCGGGAACGCATCTGTGTCATTTTGGATTTATTTGGCTATTCAAAAATAGCAGATCTACAAGCTCATAGCGCGGCACAGAGTGCAGCGCTATGAGCTTGTAGATCTGCTATTTTTGAAAAATCCTGAAAATGTTTGCAAATCTTTGAAAAAAAATTGTAACTCAAATCTTTGCTTCTGGGGGTCCCTGGAACTAAATATTTTACAAATGTTCGCTTAAAAACTATTTATTTCAGGATTTGCATCCTCATAGCGCGGCACTCGGTGCCGCGCTATGAGCTTGTATATTTGCTATTTTTTTTATAGCCCAAAGAAATCTTAAAATGACACAAAAACGAGGCTTTCCCGGTCTTAAAGGGTTAAAAGGAGTTTTTTTTTGTTGGGGTGTGTTGAGCCTTGGGGTGACTCCGCGGCGGCAACAGCTGTGCATGTCTCAGTTGGCAGGATTCAATTCATTTTCTGTCCCCGAGGCTGCAGGTCACGTAAAAAAAAGAAAGAAAAAGAGGGGGAAAAAAAGGCACAGTTACTTGTCAGCGACATATTCTGTTTTGTCTGTAAAGCATCTGTCGGCACGGC
Source organism: Gymnoscopelus braueri (assembly GCF_963280865.1). Classification (NCBI taxonomy): domain Eukaryota; kingdom Metazoa; phylum Chordata; class Actinopteri; order Myctophiformes; family Myctophidae; genus Gymnoscopelus; species Gymnoscopelus braueri. The sequence goes on along the minus strand of NC_137622.1, from coordinate 5,541,325 downwards.
ACGCATGAGGTTCAAATGCCTTTAACAGCGGCGGTCTACTTCACGCTTAATAAAACTTGCAATATTTGTTGTATGTGCTTGACATTTTTTTTCAAGATGTTTTGAAAATAGATCTACAAGCTCACATCAAGATTTGTGTTTTTAAACAGCTTGACGTGTATATAATTATGGTTAAAGTGATTTAAACCTAATTTGAGGCTTTCTCCTGGGGGTCCCTGGACCCCACTTTGAGAACCAATACGGTAAGTCATCCATGCAGCTTTTTTCTCAACCACATAAGCCCTGTAGTAGAGCAAATAGCAGGTCTGCCAAGCTCACAAAGCGTTGTGATGCAGTGTGTTGTGCGCTTTTAGAGCGGCAGTTTTTTGCTATTTTTGAATTACAAAATTATCGACCAAAAATTAAAAGCCCAAAATAGTGACATTAGGGTTAATGTCTGACCAGAAGCATGGATATATCCCCACCAGGAGAAAAAAACTGAACAAAAAGAAAATGTATATATAAAAAAGACATATAACGTGTGTGTGTGTGTGTGTGTGTGTGCAAACAGTACACATACACGTATACACACTTTACATACACAAATTTGCTATGTGTAAATATGTGGATACCTTGTCTGTCCTTGATTCCTTCTCCCCCCATCAACAATGATAGAGCTTTGCACAAAAACACAATTCCACCTACTGATTTACACCTGTAAACATGTGATGTGACAATAAAGGTGATTCTGATTCTGATTTCCACTAGTCTGGGTCCTGGGGAGACATCACATTTCTTTTCCTGTTGGGCCTCGAGCTAAGAAAGTTTGGGATCCCCTGCGACTGACTGACTGCTGGCTTTTACAAGCCTGTTCGACAGACGTGTTTCCTCCATTTCGAGTCACTTTGTCTCAGAATATCAAGCTTGAATAGATTCCCTGTCCTGCGAGGTCTGTCACCTCGAGGTGTCTGACACATAAAGTACAAAAATTGCTTCTGCATATGATAACCAACGTGTGTTAATTAACTCATCGAGTGCCATTAACGTGTTTCACATGTTTTTACCGCTATGGCGCTGGGTGCCAATGACGTGTTTGACGTGTTTTTTTTTAAAACATGTTCAGAACCCAAGATATCATCATCTGAAGATTTGCAGCTCCATCCACTCCTTGTTTAACTTAGAACTGAAAAAGGCTGTATCTCCCTTCCTAAGCACTTTTTGTTTTCTGTGAAAAAAACAATCCTGGTACTCAATGAGTTAAGCCATTAAGACCGGGAATGCGTCTGTGTCATTTTAAGATTTTTTTTGTGTATTCAAGAATAGCAGATATACAAGCTCATAGGGCGGCACTATGAGCTCGTACAGCTTTTTTTTATTGTGGAAGATTTGTGAAAATCTTTGAATATGTATATATTATATATATATATATATATATATATATATATATATATATATATATATATATATATAGTTAAAGCGAACATTTTAACTCAAATCTTTGCTTCTGGGGGGTCCCTGGAACAACATATCTTTGTGTCCGTGACCAAATACATATAACTTTGGGGGTCCTTGACATGAAAAAGGTTTGAGAACCACTGATATTATACCAACATAGGTGTTTTAAAAAAACTGTTGGGAGAAGACGTTTGAAAAATCCCCCAAAAATGTGCTTTAAAAAATATATATTTTTGTTAAAAACAAATATTTGCCCAAATGTGGCACTCGGTGCCGCGCTATGAGCTTGTATATCTGCTGTTTTTGAAATGCCCAAAGAAATCTTAGAATGACACACGGATGCGTTCCCGGTCTTAATGGGTTAACTATGAATTAACAAGGAGCATCAAAAGAAAGTTTCACAATGTTTCATCTCCTCACCATAAACAAATGTACTCTGTCTAACAGCAAGGACAAAGACAAAAAAGACAAATCCATAGCTATATGGAGACCACAGTACTGGTTATGTGCAGCAGTGGTTCTCAACCTTTTCAGGCCGTGAAGGAAAAACTATCCCCTCCCCCTTCTATGTTGCCTAGAACTGGAGAATTGATCGTTGAGGTCATGTGATCAGTGACATATGTACGGTGTACTTTTGGCTCCGCCCTCTAGGCTGCTGCATTCACTAGAATGGGGAATCTCACTTCCAGCTGAAAAAGTACGACTTGTAGTAGTTTATAATGGCATTATGGTTATATATCACATTTCACAAGACCTAGTACTTGTAGATAATAGAGATCAATTGGCTTAAAATGCTCTAATCAGTCTTAACTTTATATTCAAGCTAACCCTTTTTTCGATTCCACTTCACATTAATTAATTTATGTCATATTTACATGCCGAGTTAAGCTCTGAAATGTAATTGATATGTAGCCTGATATTACCAGATTGCTATAGTGGGTTTAGAACATTTTAGATTTAAAAAAAAAAGTTTTTTCTCCTGCTCTTTTCTGCTCTGGTGGGAAATGAGATCTTCCGAGATGACTGCCCTTCAAATACGGCCAGTCACAAATCTTTAAATGACACAGATACGTTCCCGGTCTTAAAGGGTTAAAAAACAACGGCTACTTCTGGCCTTATTTGAAGAGAAGTCGTTGATCAGGTCATCAAAGTCCAACTCCCAGACAAGTTGTAATCCAATGGCCATGAATGACAGCATGGTGTCTGTGTTCTCATCCGTAGCTCTTTTGTGTAAAGGACCGTTCTCCCTCACAGTTTCTGACAGGAAGTTCCAGATACAATGCAATGTACAGTATACTGTAGAGTAGAACAAGGTTTCCCAAACGTTTCAGGCCGCGACTCCCCAAAATAATCATATTTGAACTGGGGACCCCCCCCCCCCCCCCCCCCACCCCCCCCCTGACAAGCACTTGGAAATGTAGGCATTACATAAGTTCGACTCGGTTCCACAGATAACTATTGTGAATATAGCCGAAGCTCTGCGAGGTGTTGTGAGCTTGTAGATCTGCTATTTACACAATGTTTGCCTTTTCATAATAGACAATTTGGCCAATTTGGTATTTAAAAAGGCATTACAAGTCATTAAATTGTAACTTTAGAAATGTGCAGATACCCTGTATACACTTATACTGTTCTGTATGTCCGTTTGTTTCACTGTCTCTCTCACACACACACACACACACACACACACACACACACACACACACACACACACACACACACACACACACACACACACACACACACACACACACACACACACACACACACACATACACACACACACACAGCCCTCTCACACATTACAATGGCAATATCAGTCACCATAGCCGGTGACGTGTGTTTAACGTCTTTAAAATGGCGTTTGAAGTTACAATTGGTTTATATGGGGGGTGTCTGACAAAGACATCTAAATATCGAACCAAGCAACTTAAAAACTATCGGTATTGCAGCGTTTTGAGCTTGTAGATCTGCTATTTTTGCTACTTTTGAATTCTGAAAAGTAACAGTTTCGGACAAATGAGGTTTGCACCCAATATTGTAGAGTTGGAGCGAAGTTACCAGCTTATGGAAGGTTGTTGATTAGCCCCAACTGCAGCTAAATATAATACAGAGCTATTTGCTCTATGTATTATTAATGTGTCCATATGGCTCAAAAAGCTCTCCTCACACTTAACTTTTTAATAAAAAAGAAATCCATCACTTTGTGACAGGTGATGAGGAGGGTTTGCGACCTTTCTGTAAAAATAGTAATCTCATTAATTGAAATGATTAAAGTTAGATTTAATCCTCCATGTCGCAGAAAGCTAATCTTTCAAAGGAGTTTGCAGGCATTTTGGGCATGTCATTAAAGGCAAACATATTAGACATTGTAAAAAAAAAAAGAAATCATTTTTTTGCCGTGCAACACCATTGTGCGATGGGTTATAAAATAGGGCTGCACTTCAGTGCTGGAAAAAGTACTCAAATGTTTTACTCAAGTAAAAGTATCAATACTGCAATGCAGAAATACTCTGTTACAAGTAAAAGTCCAAGTATTCAAAATTGACTTGAGTAAAAGTACAAAAGTATTGGCATCAAAATGTACTTACGTACCAAAATAAAAGTACTCATTATGCAGAATTTCCCGTTTTACAAGTGTTCAAAATGTATGAACATTTTTAGAAAATAGCAGCTCTCCACTTTTGCTCATGCTTTACTTTGTCTATTTTCAAATAGCCAAAGCATATAGGGAGGAAGTGATTAATGCATGTTTTGTAATAATAATCAAAATCTACAAAGTAACTAGTAACTAAAGTTTTCAAAAAAGTGTAGTGGAGTAAAAGTACAATATTTGCCTCTGAGATGTAGTGGCGTAGAAGTAAAAGTTATGGAAATTGAAAATACTCAAGTAAAGTCAGAATTTTACTTAAGTGCAGTACTTGAGTAAATGTACTTAGTTACTTTCCACCACTGCTGAACTTTTAACTAGGGGTCATATCCTCATATATTCAGATCTATTTCAGCGAATCAGCTAAACATTCATATGGCTCTGAGAAAACTCTGCAATAAGCAATAATAACTATTATTACGATAACTCCCGTGTGCCTTTGCATGTCAGACCCAGTGAACCGGGCACCGCGAGCTGGCAATATTATCTCCTCGCTTTGGTGGTAATCCACATTGCTCGCTCGAGCCCACCGCGGTGACAGATAGATTTTTACACCCCCCCCCCCTCCCCTCCCCACACACTGTTGTCCTCGTTTCACCGTTTTGATCTTCCTGGCGGAGACGCCGCCGAAACGTGTTGTCAGCGTGATCGATAACGGTGACCGCCGAGCGAGCCCCCGTTTGTTTCCGCGCGGCCAGTCGCTCTAACTACCAATTTGAATATGTAAACGTCAGCACGGAGGGCTTTTTAACCCGTTAAAACCCGGGGGAACACATCCGTGTACGTGTAGTCACTTGAACTATTATTTTATACTTTGGGCTATTCAAAAATAGCAGATCTACGAGCTCATAGCGCATAGAGTGCCACGCTATGAGCTTGTAGATCTGCTACAAGACAATAAGGAAGACATTACGTAGAATCCCCCAGAAGCAAATATTTGAGTTACAAATGTTCGCTTTACAAAAATATATATATTCAAAGATTTGCACACATTTTCATGATTTTTCAAAAATAGCAGATCTACAAGCTCGAGCTTGTAGATCTGCTATTTTTGAAAAAAATCCTGATGCGTTCCCGGTCTCAATGGGTTAATACAGAGGCGGCGGGCGCGGTGGATCACAGAAGGAAAGAGGCCCCCCGGCATCAATCATGTCAGCGAGTGGCGGCGGAGGAAAAAGCCATGACAAATAACCAAAGTCCCAACATCAGCTTTCTGGGTGTGAGTGTCCCATTACCGAATGAGAGGAGTCAGTCATTTATACAGCGTTTTGGGGGCCCGGCACTGGCGGGACAGCGCCCCGGCAAAACTCATTCCCGTTGTGGAGTCATCCCATGCGTTGCCGCTATCACTGTAACCAAATTGCATCGGCTGAGCCTCTAGCATGGCGCTTGGAAGGCAGCAGCGGTGTGGGGATTATTTACTAGGTATTATATTACTATTGTAGGCTAAGGATTTCTATAGTCGAATCTGATTGGCCAAATGTTGCCTAATAGTCGACTAATAGTCGACTAATGCAACACCAAAACAATATGTTTTGTTTTGTTTTGTTTATTTGGCATGATTCGACTGAGTCTGGCAGTCGAATCAGTCTGAATCGACTCTCAGTCGAATCATGCAAAAAAGATGTCATGCAATAGAGGAACATTCCATTAGGGCTGTAGGGGTGCTTACTGTATGTCTGATTTAACATATACTTGCTTGGTTTCTCCCAATAAATCATGATGTATATCCTTTTTTTGGCAAACTATTAGTTAATCAATATAACAAATTAGGCCAATCTCTCAGTCGAATAATGTTTTTTTTCATAATTCGACTAAGAGATTGGCAGTCGACTCAGACTCCCCTCGACTGATTAGTCGACTATTCGAATAATCGAGGTCAGGCCTACTACTATGTAATATTACTTTCCCCTGTACCTAGTAAGTAAGTAAGTAGCCTTGGGAACACACGGTTCCCGAGCCATAAATAAGAAAAAGAGGTTGCGCATCAACAATGGGTTTTCTCAGTGGAGTGCTAGACCCAAAATCCAGTATACATCAAAATTTAAAATAATCCCAAAAAGGTAGCACATCCACAATTTTAAATCAATGGAGGACAGAGTACTCACATTTCCACTTTTTGTTTATTGGCACACACCAATAAACGAACGCTTATGCGTTTCGGCTATGGGCTTTCCTCAGAGCATTCGAATCACTTTATACAAAAGGTCAGAGTTCACCTACAGCTGAAATCTCAAGTCAATCACCAAGGTCCAACCACTAGTATGCAAGAACACAATTTGAGGCATATTATCAAAAAGTAACACATCCAATAAACATTGCAGGGTCGTCAAAGACAGTCTTAACCCAAACAGTGTTTAAAGCTCTAATCGTCATTCAGTCCATTGGGTGTCATAGTGTTGAGTGTGCATATCCACTGCATTTCCCTCTGTGACAGTTTATTTAGAATATCATCCCACATAATTTTAATGAAGAGGGTGAACCATGATTTGCCTCAGCATAATGTTTTGTAATTGCATAATCCATATTTCCTGTACGGATTGCAGTTTTGTGCTCTGTTATTCTTTGTTTGAGGGGTCGTTTAGTTTGTCCTACGTATGCTAGACCACAGGGACATAACAGCATGTAAATCACGTGTGTCGATTTGCAGTTGATGAATTCACGCATAGGAATCTTCCTTCCAGTGTGGGGATGATTGAACGATTTCTTGTCTGTTGTGTTGTTGCAACAGGCACAGTTACCACATCTATACATTCCAGTTGTTGTCAGCCATGTGGTCTTCTTTTGAAGCATATTTTTGTACATGGCTGTAAAAGCTCATAGCTACGAGCTTGTAGATCTGCTATTTTTGAATAGCCTAAGAAATCTAAAATGACAGAGATGCATTTACGGTCTTAATGGGTTCTACAAATGCCTTCTAAATCGGTAACCTCGCGTCACCAGACTTTCTGCTATGAGATCTGCTATTTTCACTATATTTGAAATAGAGCTGTGATATTTTTCCCCTTCAGAAATGTTCAGAAATGTTCTTCAGGAAAAAAAGGTAGGCCTACAGTACTAATGTACTTCATTACCATTGAGAACAGATGAGCTTCACAGATTGGGATTGCTGCACATGCACGTAAATCACTTAATTATCGGCAGTCATCTGCGCCGTGCCTACAGACCTGCAACACATGGGGACGTTTGGCTGCATGCGTGGAGCAGTTATAAAAATAGATCTGTGCGGAGATTACGAGCAGACAATAGACTGTGTAACTTGTTTGATAATTGCTGCCGGTTCGGCGCTGTGCACAGCATGCACATTACAAGCGTACAAGCTGTGTCAGGCCTGATGTAGCCGTCTCCCACTGAGGGGCTGTTGTCAGGCCCGATGTAACAGTCCCAGCTCCCGACGTGGAACATCGCCACGCGCCGTGCGCTTGCGGAGCTGCTATTTTCACTATTTCTAACCCAGCAAACATCAGAAAATAAAATGTTGACAGATATTTTTTTTCAAAATAGCAGTGGTGGAAAGTACATCTACTCAAGTACTGTACTTAAATAAAAAAAAATTGTACTTTACCGGAGTATTTCCATTTTTCTATACTTTTACTTCTATTCCACAACATCTGAGACAAACATTTTACTCGACTATTATTATTTGAAAACTTTAGTTATAGTTAGTTTTTAGATTTTGATTATTATTACAAGACATACATTTACCACTTAAGCCCTATTTAAACTTTGGCTATTTGAAAATAGCTGATCTATTTTAGATTTTTTTTTTACATTTTAGACAATGATAACTTCTGAATAACTGAACTGATTTGAATGAATGAAAGGCATTGAAATGCAACGATAACAACTTGGACAAAATCATTAACTCTTCCGCTGCCAGAGTAAATAAATAAATGAAGCTCTGACTACCAGCGATTTTTCGATTTTTTTACCTTTTCAAGTAGTCACAGAATATTTATCTCCAGTATGATCAATCCCCTGATGGTTGCTAATCACGGAGGGTTTCACTGTGCTTCCACGAAAAAAAAATGTCATTGCGACCTTCCGTTCGCTTGTTATACGCCATTGACATAGCATGTCTCGCCAAAGAATACATAGTAAAACACAGGAGCCGAAATACAGGTTATATCCCAAATAAATTAACCAGGAAGTGAATGGAGCAGTAAATATTGGGATCACGTTATCTCCTGGTTCTGTGTGAAAAAACAAAAAAGTATAATAATAATAATAATATATATATTTTTTAATAAAGAAATTAAAAAAAGTCGTCATAAGTCGTCTTTGGCAAGTGAGGCCGTCGTTCTTGGCAGTGAATAAGTTAAATAACCGCGTAATGATGTTTAGTGTGTTGGGTTACCTACAGTATATCAAGCTTCAACCACTTAAACCCTCTAGTCTTAGCTAAAAACGGAGTTGATTTACAACTGGTCTCGGATCTACACCAAAAATTCATTCACCAAAAATCTACAAAACTAGTCGCAACGCGGCACGTTTTGAGCTTGTAGATTGGCTATTTTTGGCTAACGTTCCCCCCGGAATACGCATGCTGGGGTTCGAGTGGTTAAAGTTTCAGTCCACACGTCCCATGGCGTGTTCCACACCCCCGCACAAAGCATCTCTGTTCAATAAATGTACATGTCAAGCATTGTAAGGAGCTTTCCGGTTCGTTTTTTTCCTCCTTTGCTTTAGTTTTGCCCTCATTTAGTATTCCTTATCCCATGAATTATGCATACATCTGATCCTCCAGAATTTGGGTAATCCAGAGGATACCACAGAGAACATCCATCAACTGCACCGCCACCAAAACAACAAGCCACTCACTTCCTACTCCTCGAGGGCGGCCATAGCTGAATGGGAGGCTGCATGCCTGGGAAACAGACAGGCCCCATGGTTTCTTTCTCCTAAGCTAAGAGGTCCTTGGCCTTAAAGACCAATGCTTTTAGAGATACTCTCTAAAACAAGCTCACAATGCGATTGTCGTGAGGCTGTTTTTAACGAGGTTTTGGGGGTAAATAACAGTGGTGGAAGAAGTACTCAGGTATTTTACTTAAGTAAATGTAGCAATACCACATTATACAAATATTCTGTTACAAGTAAAAGGCCTGTGTTCAAAAAGTTACTTGAGTACAAGTACAAAAGTATTGGCATCAAAATATACTTAAAGCACCAAAAGTTAAAGTACTTAAATGTTTGAAAATAGCAGATCTACAAGCTCACAACGCGTCGCAATGCGACACGTTGTGAGCTTGTAGATCGGCTATTTTAAAATTGCCTATATATAAAATAGGGCTAAAGTGGTAAATATATGTTTTATAATATAATTTATATCTTCAAAGTAATAGTAACTAAAGTTTTCAATTAATTGTAGTGGAGTAAAAGTACAATATTTGCCTCTGAGATGTAGTGGAGTAGACGTAAAAGTACAGAAAATTGGAAATACTCCAGCAAAGCAAAAATACCTCAAAATGGAACTTATGTACAGTACTTGAGTAAATGTACTTAGTTACTTTACACCACTGGTAAACAGGGGGGGGGGGGCGGGGGTGTGTGGGGGATACAGAGCCGACCGCGGTCAACTAAGTATTAGTTGACCAAGTATAGAGGTTTTAAGTGGTTTATATGAGGCAGAAAGACTCGCTCATGCCTGCATGTGCGTATAGTGTATGACATCTTATTCAGCTAATAATGCACCTGCACCCTACGTGCACCGTGCATGAGGTACCACTCGCCCACAAAGTCATCGCCTGTGTAATCTATAATTAAAATCGTCACGACACTATACTACACATGCAAAGCAAAAGGAGGGGGGGAAAAGGAAAAAAAAGAAAAGAAAACCCTCTTCCTAGTGGCGGCAGGTGCAGCGGAAGCCAGCTGGACGGAAATAAACAGCACGGGTATAGCGTGGGTAATTCTTCAGGCAGAGTATAATATCAGGCAGTTTAGAGCGCCGCAGAACTTGTTATAGACGGATCTCCTGGCCATTTCTTGCAAAAAAAGACGCGCTTAAGTCGTGCATCATCCGCCCCGGGGCTGTCCGGCCTGGCGAGATTTACCGCACACCGTGAGCATTTTTTAAGCGGGCCCGGGGACCGCTGGCATGCGGCTGTTGCCATGCATCAGTCGGCGGGCTGTCACCCAGGTTCCCTCCATATATTTCACGAAGTCGGCGCGTCTGCGTTCATTTTCCATGGCGAGCGGGAGATGCGGCAACCGCACGCGGCGCGTGATGATGGATGCGATGCGGCGGAATTGACGGATCAGTCGCCTTACCTGATCTGCATGGAGTTGCTCGAACTCGACTTTATGCAAATTGTAACGTGGCTGGCTCGCAAAACTCTGTTCAAACGATCAGAGAACTGTATACTTATATAAAAGGGGGGAAGGTGTTTTGGACTGCCCCTGCTTTGACCTTCAAAATGTTACTCTTGTTCATGTTCCTGGTCCCTCGGTTCCTGAGTCCCAAGCAGAAAACCCTTGGAGACCAGAAGTCATAGATGGGAAAAACATTGGATAGTGGTGCGTTGTCAAGTACGACAAACAGGTTTACCCGGGTGTGATCATTGATGTTGAAGCACAGAGTGTAAAAGTGAAGTGCATGCACAAGAATGGAATCAACAAATTCTACTGGCCAAGCTCCTGTGAGGACATATGTTGGTGTAGAAGCATCTGCTTGGGAATATGTTCAACAACAATTGGCATAACTAAATTGGGGGAAAAGGGCTAAAAGAATATATATTTCTGTTAAGATGGGGTTGGGTTAGGTTCCACTGTTACAAGGGGTTGGGTTTGGTGCCACTTGGTTCCCCCCACGCGCGCGCGCACACACACACACACACACACACACACACACACACACACACACACACACACACTCTTCTTTTATTTGTTGATTGATTTGTTTCTGTCCTTCAGCTGTGAAGAATTATATTATTTTTATATTGTTTTTATATTGTTTTTATATACGATACGATACGATAATACTTTATTGTCAGTTCACACTGAAATTTGTCTTGCGACACAGCAGCCATGTATGCAACAATAAACATGACATAAGAAAACAAAACAGAATACATACATAAAGACATACAAAGACAAGAGCAATGTCCACCTCTCAGCCTACCCCAAGCCTACAACTCCTGATTAAGCCTCAATGTCGTCTGATGGACAAAGGACCTCTTCAGTTTGACCTTATTGTATGTAGGAACACTGTATCTCCTTCCTGAAGGCAGCAACCTATATTCTCCATACAAAGCATGGCTTGTGTTTGAAGTGATATTCCTTGCCAACCTTATCATACTGTCATTATACGTAGATGTATAGAGCCTCTGAAGTGGTTGTCCAACAATCTTTGAACAAATGTTCAGTTGCTGCAGCAGTTGTGACTTTAAGGCTACAGACAGACATCCATACCAGGTGGTACTACAGTACAGTAGTATATGGTTTTGTATTCTATCATTTATTTTATTATTTATTGTATTATTATTTATATTATATTATTTATTATATTTCTCATATTTTATTTTAGCTCTACAGTTCTAAAGTTCCACCCCGTCATGCCTACGATCCACCCTGTCATTTCGTTGTCAGCCCTGTCATTTGTGTCTGATCTTGAAAATAAACAATTATTTTCACAAGTTAGCTCTATAGTCTACTTGCCAGCCCATAGAGCCCCATTGTGAACCCGGACATGTTGAGTACACCAAAGTTTTATGTTAGAAATGTTGAGTATGGGTCCCCAGCATGTGGAAACTGCCGGATGCTAACTTGCATGTTGAGCAATTTTCAGAATTAGCGTAATTAGCTTTTATTAGCATAATCATCTATATTGTCAATATTTCAGCAATAGTCCCGGGCCTTAGGGATATTTTCGCGCTAATCAGTCTTAAATGCACCAAATTTGGCCCAGATGTAGCCCAGGGCATGCGCTAATGATTTAGCTAGGGCACCCGAGCGGGTGACCTTTGGGGTCGCCATAGTGGCCAAATCCAAAATAGCCGCCATGTAAAACGGTTTTGGCTGTAACTTTCGAACCAGATGAGCTACAAATACAAACTTGGTGTCTATTTCATGTTTTTTGACTATTGCAAACACATTGGAATGCTTATCATTACGATTGGGTGTGTCTGGAACCCTAATTTGGCGTTTTTTAAGCATTAGAAACATATGAAATGCTCCGATTTTCTGATTGCATCCATCTAGAGCACTCTAATTTACTTATTAACAATATCAACACTATCCCCAAAAAGGTATTCAACATTTTCACCCAGAACACCTTTAGGAACAACCTTAATAAGCAACATTTGTATGTTACACATATAATGTATTTGAAAGATAGAACAATGGAGTGCAGCACATTCCTATTTATATAGATAGGAGTATATGAAACAATCTTACAATTAATGCACAAAAACTCTGTACGTGCATACATACGTCCGTCTATAGTTAACGTATCTCCAGAATTGTCCAAGCGACCAACTTCAAACTTGGCACGCGGGTCGCCGCTGATCCCAGGGACATTTATATGACCGGCGTCAAGTTGGTTGGATAGGCGGTTGTCCAGAACCACCGATCCAAACGATATGCCTCTCTCTGAAGACGGGGAGGGTGCCGCAACTGTGGCAATCTTCTTGCATTGTCCCGGTGCCTAAGAAAAGTCACACCTCGTGACTACAGGCCAGTGGCTCTGACATTAAACGGCATGAAGACCTTTGAGCGTCTGGTACTGAATCAACTGAGACCGATGGTGAGTGAATACCTCAACCCCCTTCAGTTTGCTTACCAGGCGGACATTAGGTTTGATGATGCCATCATCTACATGCTAAATGGGCATTCACACAACTTGACACCCTGGGCAACACAGTCAGAATCATGTGTTTTTACTTCAACATTATCCAGCCACAACTGCTTGCTGAGAAGCTTGCGTTGATGATGTGGACCACGGCTTGGTGGCATGGATCACAGACTACCTCTCGGGCAGACCGCAGTATGTGAGACTGCAGGGTTGTCAGTCGGAGGTGCTGGTGAACAACACGGCTGTCCCCAGGGCACAGTGCTGTCACCTTTCCTGTTCACCCTGTACACATCTGACTTCCGATCAACTCCAAGACATGTCCCCTACAGAAGTTCTCAGATGACACTGCGGTGGTCAGCTGCATCTCAGGTGACAACACTGTTGAGCACGATAGCATGGTGAAGGACTTTGTGGACTGGAGCGAGGCAAACCGCCTTCGGCCCAATGCTAGCAAGACCAAGGATGATGGTGGTGGACTATGGCACGACCAAGAGGGTACCTCCGGTCCCCAGCACCATAAATGCTGAGGTGGTGGAGATTGTAGCCAACTACAAGTTTCTATGAGTGCACCTGAACAGGTTGTTGGACTGGTCTGACATACTCTGTATGTAGGAGCAGGCTGTTCTTCCTGAGAAGACTCAGATGTTTTGGCGTGTGCAACAGGATGCTGCAAATAGCTGGTGAGGAAGGTGGGCTCCGTCGTGGGGACCTCACTGGAGGGGGTGGCTAAGGTGCGTACAGTGAGGAGGCTGGACGACATCATGGCAAACACCTCCCTCTCCCTTCACAAGGATATAGTGGGGCATCCCGGGGTAGTTTCACCTACCCCGCGTGGAAGTGTTTGAGACTTGGCATGTCTTTTGTGCAGGTAGCTATGAGGATTTACAACGAGACACACGGTGGTCGCTCTGCCAGGTCAACTGTCTATAAAGAATACATCACATGGATGCACCTGGGACGTATCATCAGTGTTGTAGCCTGGGGTCGTAGGGTGTTTCGGGTCTCGCAACATACACCCTCGCCCAGGTGACCCAGCCGGGGTTGATCAAGCCCCAACTTATGTCCCAGGTAGCTACCCACGGTCAGTCCTATAGGGAAAGACAGGGCCACTCAGTCCGCTTCTCTGGAACTACTCTGCCGGAACTCGGGGAGGCTCTGGCACGTGGAGGGACTAGGCTCTGTGGGTGGCCTCCTGGCCGGGCTGCTCCTTCGTCTCACCAGGTCCAGGACCTGAGCGCTGTACCAGATCCGCTGCACCAGATCCGCTGCAACACCCCGATCCAAACATTTTCTTCTGACGTGATGGTTCCTTGGGCCGGTTTGCTTGAATGGCCCTCCTAAAGGCCTCACAGCAGTCAGAGTTACATAGTTACAGATACAGAGAAAGGAATGTATACAGCAATACAAAGGTAAGACATAACAATAAGATGCACCATCACTAAAGAACAAAAGTATACACCTGTACAAACTATCCTGCACTATACAGAAAAATAACAATAACACCAGGTTACAGTGTCCTGTCAAACCGTGCAACCAGTACAATCACTGCAATGCAAAGAAAAGTGACAAAGTGTCCACAGTGCAATCAGTACAATAACTATCTAAGTGTAATTAGAGGTCAGAGTCCTTGGTACATCTTTTATTCCAAGTTATATGACCGGGAGCAGTATGGGTTAGCACCCCCAGCCTGTGTCTTCCGTGAGGAAGAAGCCCAACAAACCCACGGTGCTGTCTCTGGGTGACTGAAATTCCCCTGTGTGATCAATAAAGGTATCTATCTATCTATGCCCATATATGGGCATGCCCATTGTGCTTATTATGTTGTAGTCTGGACCCCTCATTGTTGGTGAGGCATCCTCACATCCACATAATCAGGTGCTACTGTGAGATCCATTTTCTATTGTTTCAGAAAAATTGTATGTGTAACATTCATAGGTTGCTTTTTTTAGGTTGTTGATAGTGATCATATTGGTAATAAGCTAATTAGAGTGCTCTAGATAGATTTAATAATTAATCGGAGCATTCCAATGTGTTTCTAATGCTTAAAAAAAACCTAAAATCGACACCAAGTTTGCCAAAAGTGTCAAAGGTTAAGTTTTCACATAGCCACCATCTTGGAAATATGCAAATTAGGGTTCCAGACACACCCAATAATGATAAGCATTCCAATGTGTTTGCAATAGTCAAAAAACATGAAATAGACACCAAGTTTGTATTTGTAGCTCATCTGGTTCAAAAGTTACAGCCAAAACCGTTTTACATGGCGGCCATTTTGGATTTGGCCGCTATGGCGACCCCAAAGGTCGCCCGCTCGGGCGCCCTAGCTAAATCATTAGCGCATGCCCTGGGCTACATCTGGGCCAAATTTGTTGCATTTAAGACTGATTAGCACGAAAATATCCCTAAGGCCCGGGACTATTGCTGAAATATTGTCCATATAGATGATTATGCTAATAAAAGCTAATTACGCTAATTCTGAAAATTGCTCAACATATGCAAGTTAGCATCCGGCAGTTTCCACATGCTGGGGACCCATACTCAACATTTCTAACATAAAACCTTGGTGTACTCAACATGTCCGGGTTCACATTCTGGCAAGCGGACTACTACTTTTTGTATGATTCCTTTATAAACCAATGAGGGCTAAATAGTATTGATTGAACATTTTACAAAATATTTTTTTTTCTAGATTTTATTTAGAAAATAAAGTGCCACTCTCGCATATTTATAGAGAAACCAATAGTTTAACATCATTTCATTATTATCTAAATGCTTTTCCTATTAACTCAAATATATTATTGAGAAAGGGACACAATAGCTTTCTGAAAATGTACATTTTATAATCATGATGTAATTACAATGTACTTAGTCTACTTTGAATTTGTCCCTGACAGGGTGGACATATTTTACTGTTTGCATGTATATTGTCTGCTTGCAGTTAATTCATAAAAAGTGTGGTAGCTTGACCAACATGCATTTCTAACAGTACAACATCCACTTAATACAATGAGTATAAAGTTAAATGGAAAATCTCAGCTTAAAAAAAAAAGAAAAACTAAGCCCCAAATGTACCTTATGGTGATAACGTAACTAGTAGGCCTAACTAAAGTTTTCAAATAATTGTAGTGGAGTAAAAGTACAATATTTGCCTCTGAGATGTAGGCCTACTGGAGTAGAATTAAAAGTACTGAACATTGGAAATACCCCAGTAAAGTAAAAAATCACACCCTGTGTGAAGTGGGCGGTGTCTTGCTAGCTAATCACAATACTGAATGGAGTCAACCAATCATGTACAAAAAAGAAATACATTTATTGAAACACTCTTTATGATGGAAGAAACCATAACTTTAAAAAAAACAATTTATGTTTTTTTTAAAGTTATGGTTTCTTAGGGCTATGCACATGTGTCATGTGACACTGGCCAATCACAGTCCTGAATAGACTGTGATTGGCCAATCACGGTGCAGGGTTAGGCGGGGTACATTTTTGTACATTTTTGGCCAATCACAGCGCAGGATTTGTTGTACAAATATCCAAACCTCACTTATACCTCAACATTGTACTTGAGTACAGTACTTAAGTAAATGTACTTAGTTACTTTACACCACTGATCAGCATCCATGCCTTGTGGTTATGTTAAGCTCACGATGTGATGCAAAAGGAAACACTCCTTGCCCCGTGTTAGTGACATTTCATAATATTCCTAGACGTTTATGAAACTCATGTTTCCAGCCTGGAGCTTCGAAAGAACTTCTACATGTTTAATGGGCGCGTGTGTACCGCGTGCATGCTTGGGTACGTTGGGGTGTGGGTGTGTGTGTGTGTGTGTGTGTGTGTGTGTGTGAGAGAGACAGAGAGTGTGTGTTGGCGTTCGTTCCCCTCAATACAGTAGGTGAACCAGCGGTGAGGCGGGTTTGGGAGCTTTGCCGGGAACGTGCACGAGAGGGGGGGAGATATTAATTACATATTCCAGAATCCTTTCGTTGAACCAACCACCTAGTCTCCGGAGAGGCAGTCTACGGGGACAGGGAAGGGTGCACATAGTCTGGCACACACTCTATTTACAGTCGCCGCCTCTCTCTTCTCTTCTCTCTCTCTCTCTCTCTCTCTCTCTCTCTCTCTCTCTCTCTCTTTCTCTCGCTCTCTCTCGCACTCGCTCTCTCTCTCTGTTCTCCTCTTCCACCGACTTCTCTCTCCATCCCTGCAGTTTTCTTGCTGTCGGGTGGAAAACCACTTTAGTCCAAAACTGTTCCTTTTTTTTCAATTATTTTCAAAATCATAAAAAGTAGTGAAAATAGCCGATCTACCAGCTCACAACGCCTCGCGATCTGCTGTTTTCACTCCTTTTTGTGTGACACCCTTGCATGATGAACCAGGGCATCAATTTCCAAAACATAACAAAAAAAATACGTTGAATCGTGGAGATACGAGCTTTCCCACCTGACAGCGGTCGATTTGTAACGAGTCCCGTCTTGTTGTCCTGCTCTTTCATTCGGATATTTGTGTCATAAAAAAAAACAGCTTAAGTAGCCTCAATTGGGGGATCGGGGGGGGGGGAGGGGGTCCCTCATGGAGGGGGGGGGGGGGGGTGGGGGGCGTTCATGGACCTAGTAAATCTATTAGGACGGGGAGCTTACAGCATGTAAGCCCATTATTCTCGTCGGGTTGCTTTGGACGCCGGGTGCAAAAATGGCACATTAGCGCAGTTAAACTGACTGTATTCTCATCCTCAGTGGTGGAAGACGACGTACTCCATTTTTTTTTGTTTTTCTTAAGTACATTTATCAATATCCACAGTGTAGAAATACTCTGTTAGAAATAAAACGTCCCGTTTTTTAAATGCAGGCTATACTAAAAGTAAATTTGACTAGATTTCGAAGGTATAAATGCATTAAAAAATATTTTGAAAATGGCAGATCTACAAGCTCACAACGCGTTGTGATGCAAAACGTGGTGAGCTTGTAGATCGGCTATTTTCAATTAGCCAAAGGGTGGTTAATGTATGTTTTGTAATAATAATATTTTCTAAATCTATAAGTAAACTACAGCTGTCACATAATTGTAGTGTAGTAAAAATAACAACAATTGCCTCTGAGATGTAGTAGAGTGAAAATTGGAATTACTCTAGTAAAGTAAAAACATAATCTCAAAATTGTACTTCAGTACAGTATTTGAGTACTTATACTTAGTTAGTTCTACCACTGTTTACCTTGAGTTTTTCTTTTTTTTCTTCTTATTGTTGCAGTTATTGTGCACGGCCCTACCCAGTGCAATAAAGTAACTAAGTACATTTACTCAAGTACTGTATTATTAGCAATTTTGAGGTACTTTTGAAAAACTTGGCTATTTCCATTATTCAGTACTTTTTTTGTATTACTTTTTTAATTTAAAGCTGCACTATGTAACTTTCCTCTTCTACCCCAGATTTGAACCTGGTTTCTTGCTCAAGTGCTGCTTGCTCAGGTGATAAATTGAATCTTGACCATCGGGTGACAATTTGGGTGAGATCCTATGTCTAGGTGAGACCTTTGACATGATCAGATGGGTGGGCCACATGCTTTTTCAGAGCATGTTTATTTTAGAACACTTCAAGTTTTTTTTTATCACTTTGTAATAGTAATGAGTAGTAGTAAAGGTCACCTTAGGGCTAGCATGCTAAGCTAAGATACTAACATGCTAATTGTGTTAGCATCCACCATTACTACTGTAATGCTGTATTAGCGTTCAAATCTTAGTGTTCTGCCAATTATTTGGGGGCCCACTTGCAATACCCTCGCGGCCCACCACAGGGCCCTGGCCCACAGGTTGAGAACCGAGAGGTGCAGAGGGGAAACAACAGAGTAGACCCAGTGGGGGGGGGCTCTGTCTGGTCATCAACATGTAGCGTTTGTGTAGTTAATGTGCCATGCGTTGTGTATTTTTATGTTTGTTTTCAGTGGTGTAAAGTAACTAAGTACATTTACTCAAGTACTGTATGTAAGTACAATTTTGAGGTATTCTTTACTTTACTGAAGTATTTCCAATGTTTAGTACTTTTACTTCTACACCACTACATCTCAGAGGCAAATGTTGTACTTTTACTCCACTACAATTATTTGAAAACTTTAGTTATTAGATACTTGGCAGATGTACATTATTATATTATAAAACATACATTAACCACTTTAGCCCTATTTTATACCTAGGCTGTTTGAAAATAGCAGATCTACAAGCTACGTCTACGTCGCGATGCGACGCGTTGTGTGCTTGTAGATCTGCTATTTTTAAACATTTTATTACTTTTACTTTTGGTACTTTAAGTATATTTTGATGCCAATACTTTTGTACAATTACTCAAGTAACATTTTGAACACGGGCCTTTTACTTGTAACAGAGTATTTTTATATTGTGGTATTGCTACTTTTACTTAAGTAAAAATATCAGTCTACTTTTTCCACCACTGTTTTTTTTTTTAAAATGTGTGTGTGTGTGTGTGTGTGTACGTGTGCGTGTGCGTGCAGAGACAGTGAGGCAGTACCTGTGCTGTCGGGGGGTCTCACTGCGCACCGCCATCAGCCGCGCATGAAAGCGCGTTGTCTGCCGTGCCGTGATTGTCCTCCCCGCGGAACAATGATGTCTCTCCCCGCCGCACCACCGGCCATTTATTTATTTATTTAGCGTTTTCTTTCTTTCTTCTCCTCCTGCTCCCCTTGTCCGCGCTGAAATGAAGTGCGAATCACAAATGAATTGAAGGAAAGGAGGGGGGGGGCGGAACACGTGTCGGCAGGCGATAACTCGACACGACACGGTCAACCGGCGGCGGGGCCTTCGATTGTCCCCCAACCCCCACCCCTGAGAGAGAGAGAGAGAGAGAGAGAGAGAGAGAGAGAGAGAGAGAGAGAGAGAGAGAGAGAGAGAGAGAGAGAGAGAGAGAGAGAGGAGAGAGAGAGAGAGAGAGAGAGAGAGAGAGAGAGAGAGAGAGAGAGAGAGAGAGAGGGGGGGGGGTGGGGGTGGGGGCGCCATCTTGGGGGAAATTCAATATGGGACTTGGAGACCTCTCTTTGCGCGGCGCGTGCGGTGCGACGGAATGACAAAAAAAAAAAATGAAGCAGAAATTTAACCCTTTGAAGCCTCCGCTCCGAGCGGGCTGTGCTGGCAGGCAGCGGGAGAAAAGGAAAGAGAGAAAAAATATATAATAAAAAAATTAATAAATCAGCCAAGATGGCCCCAGAAGCCAGGCCACTGGAGGATGTGCAGAGAGATGGATGCTCTGGTGAGGTTTGCTCACGCTCAGTTCCGTGCCTTTCTGCCTGCCTCCATGCATGCATGCCTCCGTGCCTGCTTGCTGCTTTTTAAGCTTGGTCAGGCCCTTCTGTTCTTAGCTTGGAAACGACTTCAAAGCGGTGCCCTGATTTCCATACCACCCCCCCCCCCCCTCCGTAAAGCATGCTGTCACATTGTTGTTATTATTATTAGACATTGTTTTTTGTGAACCTGCCACGCCGAAGACATCCCCCCCCCCCCCCATCACCTCCCACAGCTTTTCTGTACTGTAGCCCCTAGGGATTCCAAAGTGGGGTCCAGGGGACAGCACCCATAGCGGGGGTCCTTGCTCTATTGATAGTCGGGATATGGAATTGGACTCTTTGCAATGTCTAGTAGCTCTGAGAGGGCACAAATGGAACCAAATAGGAACCGTACGGGTCTGGTGCAGGCACTCATTGACAACGAGGATTTTGCATTCTATAGTCGCATGCAATCCATGCAATCCAATGCAACTGTAGTTGTCCCAGAGATTACGAAAATATTGTTCAAAAGGTGGTCCGTGGCCTAATGTGATTCCAATATGGGGGTCCTTGAAATATTACAACCAAAAGAAAAAGTTTGAGACTCACTGGGGTAAATTGTCTCATAAGCGCGCCTCTCGCCTCAGCGGCGTCTGGCTGCTGAGGCCCGCCGCCCTCGGATGAGCGCTAACCCCCCCCCCTCCTCCCCCCACCCCATTGCCGCGGCGCACGCGTCTTCTGCACAGCGCCGGATCCGGGGCTGTTATGCAACAAAACATCATGAATATTTAATCACAGGGCCTCTATTTCTATCTCTTGTCTCTCTCTCTGTCTCTCTCCGCAAAATACAGGCGAGTCAGGATGTTTGGACTCAGAGGACGAATGCAAGGAACCCGAGGTCGAGACGCAAGAGCCACCGCCGTGTCAGCACTGATTTGGAAGAGATCCGTTATCTGGCTCCCCGCTGCAGCGCGAGCCGGGGGCCCCCGGTTTGCGGTGCGGTCGCGCCGGCGTACAGATCAATGGCAGGCGCAGATCGGCGGCGAGATAAACGGTGGGAATGAGCAAGGTTAACAGGAGAAGCCTTATGTGGGGGGGGGGGGGTGCTGTCCGTTCGCTCGTGTAGCTGCATCGTCGTTTATGCGTTTTCTTGATTTATGGACCGTCGTGCTTTCTTTTTCTTCCTTCTACGGGAACCGACGAAGCTTTATTTGTGTCGTGGCGGGTGTCGCGGCGGTAATACGCAGTCTCTGTATTCTCGGAGCCGCTTGTTAGAGGAGTCTGGCAGCCCCAGAGTCGGCAGGTTGAGAGAGGGTGCCAAGTGACCCGCTCACCGCATGCGAAACATGACAGGAAAGATAGAAAAGAAAAGAGACTAAAAACAGGATGCTGATTTGGCTGTGTTTCCTTTCTATCCACGCTGCGGAAACGTTCTCGCAAGAGGCCTCGCTCCTTCCCTGGGTCATTATTTAACCAGCCTCTGCCACCAAACTTTTATTAATTAGGGTAATTAACCAAATTTTTGTGACAACTTACTGTGAAGTCGGGTCTGAGGTGTTTTTTTTTTTTCTCCCCCGCATTTTTCAGCCGCCCTCTCGGTTCTTGTGCCGTACAACATTAATAAAGCTAATTAAGCACCTTGACAGTTAATTTAGCATAATTAATACAAATAGTAATATTAGACGTCACACAATTGGAACCAGGCGGACCGGAACTGAAGTGCCTCGTTTTGCTCTTTTCGGTTTTCCGGGGGGCAGAGGGTGGGGGTGGGGTGGATTGGTTAGCCCCAAAATACCTGGACCGATCCATTTTTCACACCTCCGCCGTCAGGCGGTTTGAGTAACTCCGAAAAGCTTGCAGCCAATTTTTTTTTTAAGTCTCTGCCGGGAACGACGCGGTCATGGAGAGAACTCGCTCGCTCGCTCTTCGCTAACCTCGCCGCCCGCGACGGCTTGGAGGATCTAGCCCATGTCGTCCCGCGGACCATCCATTAGACGTAATTTGCAGCCATTAGGTCGGTAAGGCACTGTTTATAGCTGCCGGTTTTTTTCATCTTTGCCAGCCCCTAATGAGCGAAATGCCTTTTTTTTCCTTCTCCCTTCCATATAAGCGATACAACGTTGGCCTAAAAAATGATGGTCACTCGTTTGCTTCGAGAGCTATAACAGGCAGTCCAGATGGTCCATTTGCGTGCGCGCCGCGCCCGCCTCACAGCACGGCCCCCTTCTTCGCACGGAGGGGCCCTGGCTGCCGAACAGAGCGGGGGAATAAGTCACTGTCGCAGTCTTAACTACCAAACACATTACCTCTGAAGTATACGCCATTTGGAAAGCCAGGCTCATTTTTAACATCTCCAAGGCCACTTAGCTTGATCCTCCACCCCACCCCTCTCCACCCCTCCAGGAAGAAAAAAAAAGGAGAAGAGAAGAGAGAGAGGGGGGAAAAAAAAGGTCTTGAAGATTAACATAGTACACTGCCTGAATAGCCAGTCTCCTCCACTCAATATAGCTTAGCTTATCTCCCGAGTGCCGTTCAACTCTGAGCCCCTGGAGCTGTTTGGCAGAGGCTAGCTCTTTTTAGCGGCTCGAATAGCCGCGGAGGCTGTAATAGATGGTGATTGGCCCTGTAAGTATGCGGAGCGCGGATACGACCGGCGGAGGATAGTAATGACGTGACATGCATTTACTTGAGTAGTGTGGTAAAGGAAATGTGTTGGGGGTATTCTGTATACTTTACTTGAGTATTTGTATTTTTTTGGATACTTGCTGTATGACTTTCACTCCGCTACAAATGTTGCTCTTTTGACTCGACTACATGTCTACTTAAGCACTATTCCAAATGTATTGATTTGGTTGTTATAGTAGAACATAATCAAATTTCTTTGGAAAATGGCAACATTTTATTACAGAAAGGCATTGTTTTACCCAGTACTTTAACTCAAGTACAAATGTTCACTAGTTCAGTAATATTTGACCAGGAGTATCTACTGTGACTCCAGTACTGGGGTTGAGTACTTGTCCACCCCTGCAATATGACCGCAGCAAGCAGAGAGAAGAAAGGAAGAAAAAAATATATATTGTTGCTGTCGGGCAGAAACCTCTTATCTATGTTTTGTGTTTTTGTTTGTAAATGAATGCCCTACTTGATCATACTACAGCGTCACACAAAATTATTCAAAACTCTGAAAAGTATACCAGTTTTGGACATATGAGAGGATTCCACCCCACAGAGACGATAACAAATCCATGTTGTGTTGCGGGGAAGGGGGAGGTCATCGCCGTTATCCATAAAATTTGGGGAATACTGGGCTTATAATCAGCCAAACAAACCTTGCGCTCCCATTCTGGGGCCGAACATAGCCAATATACAATCTCACTTTGCGAGCTTGTAGATCGGCTATTTTGGGGGCGAAGAGATGGAGAGTGGAGGAGAAAAAAAGGCCTAGTATAGAGCCCTGGGAGGGGGCGGGTGGGGATGGATTGCACAACGTGGTGATGCCGGGTCAGATCATCAGGCGACACGCGTCCCGTTGCAATAAACAACGTGTGGCGGGCGCCGGATGGTGCACGGTTGTGGTCGAGCGCTTCTGAAAACTCTTTCGGCTCGCCTACATCATTTACTTAAGTCCCCGACCCCACGGGTATTGAACCGACCGAGTGGCTTATTCATCTAGTGCAGGTCTTTTTCCCCAGACACCCGACTTAACCTTCGCACCAATGTCTTAATTGAATGGAGCCTATGTGTGTATACTCGCATTACCGTACTCGTGAGTGGCCGAATGTCCCCGCTAGTGTAGTCGAGTTTCAGAAATAAACATCGGGAGGAAAATTTTCCTCAGCCTCACAAGAGAAATGGTTGGTTTCTGGGTTAAAAAATGTATTTTGTATTTTCAGAGTTTTTAGGCTCAATTCGTACTCGGCTGTGTGCGACGCGCTGTGAGCTGGTAGATCGACTGTTTTCTTGGGGTGCGTGACACCGGCGTGCAATTGAACTCAGGGCTTTGGGGTTAGCGTTAAAAATGGTAAAAAAAAAAATTAATAAAAGTGTATAAAGGTAGACGTCCTAGCATTTTTATGTGTGTGTGTGTGTGTGTGTGTGTGTGTGTGTGTGTGTGTGTGTGTGTGTGTGTGTGTGTGTGTTAGTTGGCTGGCTTCACACATGGCAGTTCTTAGCGGGGCGTGCGGGGGGAGGGAGGAGGGGGGGTGGGGGGGTTGTTGTAGCATTATCAGTGGCAGCCCCACTGTCCCGCTGCGGTTAGTGTTTTCTTAATGAGGCTGGAGAGTGGCGCGGGCCAAAGCTCGTTAGCCGGGACCCCGAGGTTAATTAGTGATAGAGTGACTGCGGCCCAGGCCCTTCTGCCTTTGGTAAACAGCCCCCCACCACACACACACACACACACACACACACACACCCACACACACACACACACACACACACACACATACACACACCTTAACCGGGAGAGGTCAAGCGTGACGGCGAAGCTGTGTTTATTCCAACACAATATTCCAACGGTGCAGATATATATATGTATGTGCCCGGTGCGCGTCCAGGCTGTGTGCTGACACTAATGGCCCTGGTTGTCTGTGGCAGGTGGGTTGGGACGAGGTGTTGGGGACTCGGCCATGATTGAACCATGTTCTAACGCTTGTCCACATCACGAGGCAAAACAATATTTTATATAAGTATGTATGTATGTATATATATATACATACACACATGCACGCACGCACACACGCACGCACACGCACACTCTCTCTCTCTCGTGTTTTTCAGCCCTGTATACTTCTCATTCAGTATGATAAAATAGCCGATCTACGAGGCTATTTTGAACCTTGTTGGTGGTCTGACCTTTTAAATTCTTATCCAAGATGATGCCTAACAAACGTTGATGCCTGACTTATAGCAACAGTTCTCAAAGTGGGGGTCCGGGAACCCCCCCCCCCCCCCCCCCCACAAGGGTCCTTGAGGGTGTTCCAGGGGGGTCCCCTGCCAAATGACGAAAGGCTTAAACACTTTGACCCTGATTTCATACTTGGGGCTATCCGAAAATAGTGGATCTACAAGCATTATTTGCTTATTTAGAAAAATCTTGAAATAGGGGGGGGGTCTGCGGCCAAATACATTTCAATTTTGGGGGTCCGTGACATGACAATGTTTGACTACCACTGATTTACAGGGGGGGTTGCACAACCCCGGGTCTCTCTCTCTCTCTCTCTCTCTCTCTCTCTCTCTCTCTCTCTCTCTCTCTCTCTCTCTCTCTCTCTCTCTCTCTCTCTCTCTCACACACACACACACACACTGATCACCTCGGCATTTAGTTAATTTAAACACTTTTTTTTTTTTAACTATTTTACAATCACTTATAAGGTCAAGTATAATTGCATTATAATCTGCTTATGACTGTAGGCCCATAATTACATTACAAGTATGAACAATTGCTGGTCACTCAAAACCTTTTATTTAGGCCTGGATCATAGTGTTTTATAATTCCTAAAGTTGTAATGCATGTATCTATCTATCTATCTATCTATCTATCTATCTATCTATCTATCTATCTATCTATCTATCTATCTATCTATCTATCTATCTATCTATCTGTCTGTCTGTCTGTCTGTCTGTCTGTCTGTCTGTCTGTCTGTCTGTCTGTCTGTCTGTCTGTCTGTCTGTCTGTCTGTCTGTCTGTCTGTCTGTCTATATCTATATATATAATTTTTTCATGATATATTATAATCACTGTTATTATGCATTATGATGTGATTATAAGTCACTAAGTGGTCAGTAGTTGCTTTAATTAAAATAACATTGAAACTATGCAAGAGCAACACGCAAAGTGTGTAAATACTGCATGATTACAAGTCTGGGAATTATAATACACTATGATCCTTGCGCAAAAGAAAATGCCTATGAGTGTCCAGCAATAATGAAGTATTATGATACTTAGTGACCTTAAAAGTCATTATAAATTGCTTTATAAGGAGTTATGTTTGTTGATGTAAAGGATTATGAATATTTATGGCTTTTTATTTTTTATTTAAAGGCAGTTAAATGTAGTTTTCGACTCTTATTTGTCATGTTGTTACGGATGGAAATGAGCTTCTAGCTACATCCGGCATATTTACATAAAATATGTGTATTGGTTCATTAATGTGCAGTGTCCCGAAAATAAAAAAAAAGTAAATTACGAGTGTTGTAAGCAGATTAAAATACATTATAGACATGGGTATACAAATACTTCCTTCTAGAAAGATTCTGATAAACTGGTACTCAACCAGTGGTCCAAATTGACCCTTACGGGTCTGTAACTCTTGAGAGTGTAACCAATGTGCACTCTCTCAGAGTTAAATTAACACTGAGGATTTGACAGTCTGAGATTTGGGTCTGAGACATTAAAACTGATATCAAATGGGGGTCCGTGGATGAATCCACATCAAACTGAGGGGTCCTTGAAATTAAAAATAAAAAAATAAATTGAGAACCACTGTTCTATTAATCCATTCAAGTTGGGAAATTATATACCATGTCTAATCAAAAATAGCAGATCTACAAGCTTGTAGCGCGTCACTTTGTGCCGCGCTATGAGCTTGTAGATCTGCTATTTTGAAAAATCATTCAAATGTGTGCAAATCTTTGAATATATATATATCTAAAGCGAAAATTGTTTACTCAAATCTTTGCTTCTGCAGGGGTCCCTGGAACACAATATTTTTAGATATCATTTTGGGTGGTCCTTGACCTGAAAAAGTTTGAACACCGGCGCTGATATAGCACAATAAGTTTTTCAGAAAACTGTTTTGGATTTAGAAGACATTTGTAGAATCATCCTGCAGGTCTTAATGGTCTAAACCCTTGGGGGATCATCTCCTTATTCTTGACGCTCTCCTTGGCCCGGCTCGGTCCGGCCCGGCTCGGGCACGGGCGCCGTGCCCTGGCGTAGCGGAGAACGCAGACGTCCTCTGAGAGCGCCACGGCGGGCGTAAGGGGTCGAGCAGGGGTATAAATTTAGCTCTGCCTTTTTCCTCCAGTCCTTCATACTACGCCACTTGACTTTAAGAAGACTGCCGTGACTTTGGTTTAAAAAAAAAGAACGAAAAAAAAGTCCTCATCCTCTTCGACTTTGCCTTCCGCCGTTGCGAGGTGAGGGGAGCGGAAAGGAAAGGCGCGCGGGCGCCACGTTGGGGGAGGGGGGGGTTGTTAGGTGGTTGGGTGAGGGGGGGGGGGGGGGGCTGAGCGACCGACGGAGGAGGGGGGGGTGGTCCCGCGCCGCTGTGCACTCGTGCGGGAAACGAAGTGTTACATTTCGCCCCCGACAACCCAACGCAACCCTCCCCCCCCCCTCTCACTCTCTCTCAGTCTGTCTCGGTCGTCCTCTCTCCACTCTCTGCCTCCCTGAGGAGAGATGAGAGGCTGTGTGCGTGTGCGTGTGTGTGTGTGTGTGTGTGTGTGTGTGTGTGTGTGCGTTAGCGCGCATGCCCTTGTGTGTGTGCGTGTTTGTGTTTGTGTGTGTGGTGTGTGCAGGTGTGCACGTGTGTATGTGTGTGTGTGCGTGTGCAGGTCCAGGGTGCTGGTGTCCTTGGTTGAAGGTCTGCACCGGGGCCTGTTTTAGTCGGACCCTGAGGGAAATCCTTCTGCTGCTATATGGCGACCTGCGGCTCCTTGCATCCATCTTGGCCCAGGGCTAATTCCTTCCTTCACCATCGCCTCCAGCACCTCTCCTTCTCCTTCTCCCTCTCCCTCTCCCTCTCCCTCTCCCTCTCCCTCTCCCTCTTCCTCTTCCTCTTCCTCTTCCTCTTCCTCTCCCTCTAACTCTGAGATTGAACCAAATGGAACCAAATTGAACCCTATGGGTACATTTGTACATGTTCATCTCCTCTCTTAACTTAACACTGAGATAGTACAAATTAACACAACAAATATTTACTCTCTCCTCTTTAACTTCTGAATTGAGTACACAAGGACCCCGATTGAAACAACACATTGGCCTTTTTTTATTTTTTTTATCCTACTGTATAGTTGACCTTGTATTTTCTATATTTTGTATAACTTCTAAATAAAGTATTCTATCAATCAATCAACTTCACTCTAAGAGTGTCATGTGTACGCTGTGAGAGTTACACATGGATAAATAGATACTACACGTGTTACTGTGTACTCTCGCCAGTGGTGTAAAGTAACTAAGTACATTTACTCAAGTATACTTAGGTACAATGTTTAGGTTTATTTTTTTACTTCACTAGAGTATTTCCGAGGCAAATATTATACTTTTACTCCACTACAATTAATTGAAAACTTTAGTTGCTAGTTACTTTAAGCACATTTTGATACCAATACTTTTGTACTTTTACTCAAGTGAATTTTGAATTCCAGACTTGTACTTGTAACAGAGTATTTCTACATTTCACTATTGATACTTTTACATTTGAAACATTTGAGTACTCCCCCCCCCCCCCCCCCCCCCATCCTTCCAGGGCCTTTACCTCTACATCCAGAGACACCCCCACCCACCCTCCGGCTGCTATTTCAATCGCAAGCCCCACCCCCCCATCCCCCTAACCCACCCACCTACCCGACCAGCGGTCCTCAAACCCCCCTCCCCCTCCCCTGGTCCCGGGTGACTGCCAAGGTTCATTACGGTCGACTAGCGGGCCGGGCCCTTTCCCCCCATGAGCATCATAAATATCCATTAATGTTATTCATCATCCTAATGGAATTGCGTGTCAGCTGTTACAACGGTAAATGATTTGTAAGCAATAAAGTCATGTTTTTGCGGGGGCCGGCCCTATTTAGCACCAGGGCCTAATTTCCCTCGTATCAATTAGTCGGGTGTTACGCCGCGTAATGTGTGTTTTTGTTTACTTTTTGTTATTTTTTGTTCTTTCTTTGTTACTTGGCTGAAATTTACTAATTAATATTGTGATACGTTAAATCAATGAGACTATTAGGTCTCGCGGCACCTTGAGCAGCGGGCAAGTTATTGTTGTTGTTTTGGTTTTGTGTTTTGTTCTTTAGCGGGGAACAGGAGTATAGTGTTTGTGAGGCGCATGCACGCGCAAACACACACACGCGCACACTGATACCCTCACTCAGTAGTGTAAAGTAACTTAAGTACATTTACTCAAGTACTGTACTTAAGTACAGTTTTGAGGTATTTTATACTTCATTGGAGCATTTCCAATTGTCAGTACTTTTACTTCTACTCCACTACAATTATTTGAAAACTTGAGCTACTGGTTACTTTGTACATTTTGATTATTCTTACAAAACATACATTAACCACTTCAGCCCTATATATATATTTTGGCCAATTGAAAATAGCCGATCTACAAGCTCACAATGCGTCGCATCGCGAGCTTGTAGATC
>NC_137622.1:5476825-5506825 GCF_963280865.1 Gymnoscopelus braueri | reverse complement strand
TTTCACACTTAGAATATTATTAGAATACATATATACTTTTAACCAATCAAGCCTTATTTTATAACCTTGGGTGTTCGAAAATAGCCGATTTACATCTTAAAATGTAGTACTTTTACTTTGGTACATCAAGCTTATTTTGATACCAACACTTTTATGTATAGTATAGTTTAACGTGTTGCAACGTGTTGTGAAGCTTGTAGATCTGCTATTTTCAGCAAAGAGATTTGGTGTAGAGGAGGGGGACCAATTACAGACCCCTGGGAGATCCCATTTTAAATGGCAAAATGAAAGGCAGAACGCTGTTTCTGTTTGCCACAAATACGTCACAAACATGACCAGGGAATCCCAGGATCCCGTGGGGCAGCAGGGCTACACCTGCTGCTCATCATAGAGAGATGATTGTACATATGTCTATATTATAAATATGTTATATATTCAAAGATGTGCACACATATTCACAATTTCTCAAAAATAGCTGATCTACAAGCTCATAGCGCGGCACTCAGTGCCGCACTATGAGCTTGTATATCTGCTATTTTTGAATAGCCAAATAAATCTTAAAATGACACAGATGCGTTCCCGGTCTTAATGGGTTAAGTGTGAAATCATAGTAAGTAGAGTAAAAATGCTCCATTGATATACTGTAAATGGTGCATTTCTGTAGCACTTTTATCCAAAGCGCTTTACAAGATGCATTACTCTCTCTCTCTCTCTCTCTCTCTCTCTGTTTGTCACAAACACGTCACATGACCGGGGGAATCCCATAATCCCGTGGGGCAGTGCTATGGGCGCTTGCCTCAGCTGTTGCTCAGAGAGAGCTGATTATAAATATGTTTATAATTTACACCACAACTTTGCTGTTTTCCGGCGGGTATCGCACCGGAAACCTTCCGTTTTTCCCAAGCGGGCCGCTCTCTTACCTCCTGAGCCACTGCGGCCCCATGTCTGCGTGGATAAACATGCACCCAAATCCTTGTCAGTGTTCTTCGTCAGACCTTTCTTGTTACTTGTAACAGAGTATGTTTATATCCAGTGTTGGAAAAAGTACTACATTTTACTTAAGTAAAAGTATCAATACTGCAATGTCGAAATATTCTGTTACAAGTAAAAGTCCGGGATTCAAAATGTACTTGAGTAAAAGTAGAAAAGTATTGGTATCAAAATGTACTTAAAGTACAAAAGTGTAAAAGTACTCATTGTGCAGAATGTCCCATTTCCCAAATTTTTAAATGTATACAAATCTTTTGAAAATAGCCGATCTACAGTAGTACTAGTTACTTTACACCACTGTTTATGTCTGAGTACTTCATCTGTCTGAAGCTTTCAGACAGACCAGGCGCGACCGCCGCTGGAAAAACAAACTGCAGGAATGCCCCCCCACCAATAAAAAAAAGAGCACAAACAAACAACAAATGGATTGAACTCTCCACGGAGAATGCGATCAAATTGAATCGCATCAAATTGGCATCGCGGAGACAAGGGGCCGCCGCGTAATCTGATTTCCAGCGCCGGGATATTAGGTTTGAGAGAGTTTGCGTGGGTTTGTTTCCCTGTGGCGGTAAATATTAACTTAGGAGGCGTGCCTTTCTCCTCCTCCCTCCCCACCACCCCAGCACCACCCACCCCCCCAGGCCGAAGTCAAGGGAGCGACTTCGGCCTGGCGAGCGACGAACGCTTTATTACGATTTGGAGGCTCCTGGGAGAGAACCTTGATACATCTGGACGAAAACCAGATGCTTCACGCCAAGTCTGTCTCCTCAGCCAACTTCACTTGCTATGGGCCATTGAAAACAGCATGTCTCGCCACAAATGCAGGGGGAAAAAAAGGAACTCAAGTTACAGCTGTTTCCTCACAGACCCTAACAGGAAGTAGACGGAGTAGTAAATCTTGGGATCACGTGATCTCCTGCTTCTGTGTGAATCTGGGGATGAAGTGGTCACTGTGCCTCTGGGGGCACCACCTCCTTTTTTGTGTAGAAACAGGCACTCTGTTTGGCTCCTCCCCTTTCTTAGTCCACTTCCTCCCGGGTGCTTCTGTGTTTATGCCTACTAACAACAAAAAACGTTACATGTTTAGGGCAGTGGTCTGTCTTGAGAGGTGACGATGTAATACACACACATTTATAATGTAAACATCATTTATAATCATCTCTCTCTGAGCAGCATGTGAGGCAAGCACCCACAGGTAGCACTGCCTCATGGGATTATGGGATGCCCCGGTCACGTGACATGTTTGTGACAAACAGCCTCCTGCCTGTGTGTGTGCGGGCGTGTGTGTGTGTGTGTGTGTGTGTGTGTGTGTTTGAGCCTTCTTGACTTTTCCTATTATGTCATGTATTCAAATGTGTGTCTTTAATTTATATATATATATATATATATATATATATATATATATACATATGTCACAGGGTGAATGGAGAACCAGGTAGATTGAAGACAGAGCGCTCGTTTTTAGGCACGGGGCTTCGGGGCGAGGCGGGGCTTTTCGAGACAGGGTTTATTAACGAGGCTCGCGAGGAGGAGGAGAAGGAGGACGCGGCGCTGCGAGGCAGGGGTTTATTACGCGAGGCTCGCGAGGAGGAGGAGGAGTAGCCTCCTCCTCCTCCTCCTCGCGAGCCTCGCGTAATAAACCGTCTCGTTTTTCTCCTCCTCCTTCTCCTCCTCCGAGGAGGAGGAGAAGGAGAACGCGGAGAGGCGGGGCTTTGATGCGCCGACGCGGACCTGTCTTTTGTTGTTCCCCCCCACATAGCAACCAGGAAGCTGCGCTAGGGGAACGCTGAACACGCGCACACGCTTGTCCATGACGGAGGCGCGCCGTCTCATCAGAGCTTGAGGCCGAGGAGGCGCGCCCTCGCGCCTCCAGGCGCGAGTGCCCGCGCTGACCGGCCGATGCTCTGATGAGTCGAATCAGCGCCGTTCGAGTTGTAAACCGATAGGGACAGAATAGTTCTTTTCATGGATCACTGTGTGTGTGTGTGTGTGTGTGTGTGTGTGTGTGTGTGTGTGTGTGTGTGTGTGTGTGTGTGTGTGTGTGTGTGTGTGTGTGTGTGTGTGTGTGTGTGTGTGTGTGTGTGTGTGTGTGTGTGTGTGTGTGTGTGTGTGTGTGTGTGTGTCAGGGAGAAACTAAAACAAAAGCCAGCAGAACACAATAAAAGTATCTTAACAGTCCATTGAAAGCATGAGCGCGTGTGCGTGTGTGTGTATGATCGCGGCCACATATGTTGTGCACAAGCCTGGCTCGTGGCTCCCTCTAGTGTTGCCTCTGCAGAATTGCTGGGTGGGTGGTTAAAAACGAGTGCGCCTTCTTCAATCTACCTGGTTCTCCATTCACCCTGTAACATATATATATATATATATTTATAAACTTATTTTTTGAGGCACGGAATTTACTTTTAAGATATCGTTCGGATAGAATGTATTTGTTTAACTTCATATATGTGGTCATTTAATCATGACAGAGCCTATTTAATAATACAAATTCAGAGAACCGGCAGGGGCTGGCGGTGACACACATGTATCCGAATAAAGCAACCTATTTTCGGCATTGCCCTTTCAAAACTCCCCTTGCTGGCTGGTGGTGGGGAAAACAAACTGCTGATTGGCTGAAGGGGAACGAACTGCTGATTGGCTGAAGGGGTTGTCAGTCAACGGTACTAATCCCGCCCAGCTCCCGGCCACAGCCACATTGCCCATACAGGCCTGTAGGCCAGACCAATTCCTGAAATCAAAGGCAAATGAGATTTGCGGAAGGGTGATGGTTTACCAGGCTAAGTTCCTCAAAAGTGTACTTAAGTACAGTACTTGATTAAATGTACTTAGTTACTTTACACCACTGGTGAATTGTAAAGTGTAAAACAGAAACGGTAAAGTTGTGATATAATAAACATATTTATAATATAATCAGCCCTCTATGAGCAGCAGGTGTAGCCCTGTCCCACGGGATTATGGGATTCCCATGTCATGTGACGTGTTTGTGGCAAAAACAGCCTCCAGCCTCTGTGTGTCTGTGTTTGTGCAGTGGTGTAAAGTAACTAAGTACATTTACTGTACTTACACTCTTGATGAATTTTTACTTTACTGGATTATTTCCAATGTTCAATACTATAATCAGAGGCAAATATTGTACTTTTACTCCACTACAAATATTTGAAAACTTTAGTTACTTTGCAGATTATTGTATATGAAACATACATTAACTCCTTCAGCCCTATTGTGTGTGTGTGTGTGTGTGTGTGTGTGTGTGTGTGTGTGTGTGTGTGTGTGTGTGTGTGTGTGTGTGTGTGTGTGTGTGTGTGTGTGTGTGTGTGTGTGTGTGTGTGTGTGTGTGTGTGTGTGTGTGTCTGTGTTTGTGTGTGTCTGTGTTTGTGTATACATGTTTGCCCACGTGTGCTGATGATGCAACGCACTGCAAACGCTGATGCCGACTTGCATTTGGGACGGCCTAACAGGACTCATCGGGGCTCATCTGTGGGGGATTCTGGTGATGCCGGTGTGTGTGTGTGTGTGTGTGTGCGTGCGTGTGGTGGGAGTGAGGCAGAAGTGAATTAACCCCTTTCAACCTATTCAGAGCATATCCTTATGCGAAAGCTGTCAAAAAATATTCAAAAACTGCCCCCGCTTCTTTTTCCCGAAATAGTGAAAATAGCCAACCCGCACGCTCAAAAAGTCAGCTATTTTCGCGGCTCTGCCGCCCTCATATGGCGGTGTATAAAGCCATTGGGCTTAAAGGGCGACTTCACCCATTTTCAACTTATATATAATGCTCATGATAAAATTTTACTATTTTTTTCTACTCGGCCTGTGTCTCAGAGAAGGGCTTTGGACACCAGTGACATCATCGTTCGTCAGGCTTTTTTTTTTTTTTTCAATCAAGATTTAAAACATTGTATTCAGATTTAACAAGAGAACAATGGCTTCCATTATAGCAGGGGTGATGCAACTTTGATGATGGAGAGGGCCACTATATTTCCAAAGTCACTCCAGAGGGCCACATTGTTAACTTGTTGAACTTAAAAACAAATACATAGGACACAAAAAATACTTTAAAAAAAAGTATTTTAATACTAGTCATTAAGCTACTAATACAGACGTGGAGTAATTAAAGCGGGTCACGTTTGCATGTTTGGAATTGTAACATTGTTAACTTGTTGAACTTAAAAACAAATACATAGGACATAAAAACATTTTTTTTTTAGAATTGTAATACTAGTCATTAAGCTACTAATACAGACGTGGAGTAATTAAAGCGGGTCACGTTTGCATGTTTGGAATTGTAACAGCTGAAATCAATAATATATCAGTGTTCCGATATTAACCTGCGGGCAGCATTAAGTGAAGGTGGGGACCGCATGTGGCCCCCGGGCCGCCAGTTGCAACATGTATGCATTTAAGCATGCTAACTTTCCAGAAATGGAAAGCCTGCGGTTTCTATTCGCTTGGACTCCCCATCGATGATGTCACTGGTAGGCGGGGTTTCTGAACTGTCCAACAAGCCCTCCTCTGAGACACAGACCGAGTAGACAAAAATGGTGCCATATTATGATGAGCATTAGCGAGGACCAATTATATGAGGATAGGTCGAAAATGGGTGAAGTCGTCCTTTAATGGTTAAAGTGGTAGCGCTCTGCAACCCAGGGAGAGTGTGTGTGTGTGTGTGTGTGTGTGTGTGTGTGTGTGTGTGTGTGTGTGTGTGTGTGTGTGTGTGTGTGTGTGTGTGTGTGTGTGTGTGTGTGTGTGTGTGTGTGTGTGTGTGTGTGCGTGCGCGTGCACGGGGCAGTGTGGAAAAAGCTTTGCGGATCACGAGTGATTAGGCCTGGTGTTATCAGGCCCGCCTGTGGCCTTGCCAAAGCTTACATCATGGTCTTAATGATGGCAGGTTAGAAGAGGGGAAACGTGTGTGTGTGTGTTTGCTGTAAGTGTGATGAATCTCCCCCCACACACACACACACACACACACACACACACACTGACTAACAGCGTATTATTATGAAGTGTATCGGGAATACAGTGGAAAAGATAGAGCTCAGAGAGAGAGAGAGAGAGAGAGAGAGAGAGAGACTATACAAGCTCTCTGTGTGTCTCTCTCTCTCTCTCTCTCTCTCTCTCTCTCTCTCTCTCTCTCTCTCTCTCTCTCTCTCTCTCTCTCTCTCAACAATGTAACTACAATATAGATGTTTAAAAAATAAAACACACCAGAGATGTTTTTATTATTATGATTATTGCTGCATAATGTCGTTGTAATTACATGGCTCAGGAACGACATTATAGTGATGTATAGTAATGACTGCTAGTGTGTGTGTGTGTGTGTGCGTGTGCGTGTGCGTGTGCGTGCGTGTGTGTGCGTGTGCGTGCGTGCGTGTGGTAGTAGTAGAATTTGAGAAATAGACATTGTCAGGAACTTTTTCCTGGTCCTCACAAAAAAAAATTAAGACACATTGTTGTTTAAAAATATATATTTTTGAGTGGTGCCAACCACTCCTACACTTGACCGTGTGTGTTGGTCCGGGTGTCCGTCCGTTTGAGCACGGCATCAACAGCTGCAGCTGATTGCAACACAAAGATGCAACCAGTTACCAGTTACACTAATTAAACACAAACAGGACAGTGCAACACATGCGCCACTGAAAGACATGCACACACAGGCTGGCTTCATGTGCGCGCGCACACACACAAACAATGCGTCACGATACAACACATTGTGAGCTTGTAGATGTGCTATTTTCAAAATAGTTTTATACATTTTAAAACTTGTGTAATGGGACATTCTGCATAATGAGTACTTAAAGGGATATATCAATTTTAAAAGAAATGTTGCTCATTAGATATTTGATATTCATTTTATCAGACACGCCCCCTTCCTTTACAAACCCATTATAACTTCAAACTCCAGTTGTAACATGTTAGATTCATCAAAAACACTCCTCACGTATTAGAAAGACAATATCAGTCACCAGAACCAAGGACGGGTGTTTTTGATGGAGTAAAAGTACAATATTTGCCTCTGAGATGTAGTGGAGTAGAAGTAAAAGTACTGAAAATTTGAATTACTCCAGTAAAAATAGCTCAAAATGTTACTTAAGTTAAGTACAGTACTTGAGTACATGTACTTAGTTAGTTTACACCACTGCCTACACTGAGATGGACTACCCGTGTTCCCTCCACAATTTCAGCCCTTCCCTGAATTTCATCCCCCTCCGAGACAGGCCCATCTTCACGTTAGCAAATCGCTCCGGCTATACTCCCATTACCCTCTGAGTGGTCTTTTCCTCCGCGCAGCGGGCAGGCAGAGGGACATGAAATGTGCCTTTTTTGCGGTGTCTGAAACAGAAAGCAGACACTTCTAAAATACAGGGGTAACAAAAAAAATGGACTCCATCAGTCAAACGAAATGCCTCGCGAGACAGGAAATAGCTTGATAACGGAGCGCGTTTAGAGTGTCTTAACTTTTTCTGAAACGCTCCACAGCCTGGCCTGTGATGCTCTCTGCCCAGGGTCTTCAGGTTTTTTTTTCAGGCTTATAGCTATAGGACCCCTTATAGCTCAGTGGCTCTCAAACCGTTTTAATGTCAAGGACCCCCACATGTATATCATGTAGTAGGCCGCGGACCCCCATCTGAAAAAAAAACTGTTGTGCCTGGCAGCCTGGGACCTCCAGAAGAGAATATGTGTTAAAAAACATCTTTTTATTTTCTTCAAAAACTGTGGATGTACAAGCTTGCAGTGCGGCACAATTCATGTTTTTGTTTGTTTGTTGCACTTGGTCCACTCGTTTTTCCCCCTTACACCAAACCCCTTTGCCGAAAATAGCCGATCTACAAGCTCACAACGCGTCGCACTGCGACAAAATAAAGTTCATACCACACACACATTTGTGTGGTATGAACCCCCCCATAGTAACTCTGAGGACCCCTATTGGGGGTGCGGACCCCCCTGTCGATGAGCCATGCTGCTCTATGCCCTTTGAAAACGAGCGGTTGTTTTATTTGTAACCCTTGTGAAGTCAAGAGAAATACCGTTTCAGAGAGAGAGAGAGAGAGAGAGAATTATCATTATCATTCAGGGATTCGGTGAGTGTCACTGGATCATATTAACATAGAGTGCCGCGCTATGAGCATGTGTATCTGCTATTTTTGAAAAACCTTGAACATTTTGTGCACATTTTTTAATATAATATATATTTTCAAAGCAAACTTTCTTTACTAATTTTTTACTCAAATCCTTGCTTCTGGGGGTCCCTGGAACAACATATTTTGAGATGGGGGTCCGCGGCCAAATACATACAATGTTGAGGGTTCTTGACATGAAACAAGTTGAGAACCACTGATATTATAGCAACATAAGTTTGTTTAAAAAAACTGTTAGGATTTAGAAGACATTTGTAGAATCCCCCAGGAGCAAAGATTTGAGTTACTGTACAAGTAGTTGCTTTAAAAACAATTATATTCAAAGATTCGCAAACATTTTCATGATAAAAAAAATAAAAAAAATAGCAGATATATAAGCTCATAGCGTGGCACCGAGTGCCACGCTATGAGCTTATATATCTGCTATTTTTGAATAGCCAAAGAAATAAAAAAATGACACGGATGTGTTCCCGGTCTTAATGGGTAAGGGCTAAGTTTTTTTCAAAAGTGTTCAAAAATAGCAGATGTACACGCTCGCTGTGAGCATGTAGATCTACTATTTTTGAATAGCCAACTCACAACATGATGCTTTGGGTTAAACTTTGGGTACAATTCACTTTTGTTCTGCATAATGAGTGCATTTTGGTGCTGTATCTTTTGATGTAAAAACTTTTGTATGTGTTACTTTTATGTTACGTTACTTTTATGCAGTGGTGTAAAGTATTTAAGTACCTGTACTCAAGTACTGTAGTTAAGTAAAATGTTGAGGTATTTTTTTTACTTTGCTAGAGTATTTCCAATTGTCTATACTTTTACTTCTACTCCACTACATCTCAGAGGCAAATATTGTACTTTTACCCCACTACAATTATTTGAAAACTTTAGTTACTTTGCAGATATAAAGTATTACATTATAAAACATACATTAAACACTTTAGCCCTACTGTATACCTGGGATATTTGAAAATAGCATTTGTGAGCTTGTAAATCTGCTATTCAAACATTTTAGTACTTTTACTTTTGATACTTTAAGTACATTTTTATATCTATACTTTTGTACTTTTACTCAAGTATATTTTTAATTCCGGACTTCTACATTGCAGTATTGATACTTTTACTTAAGTAAAACAATTTTGTACCTTTTTCACCACTGCTTTTTATGTACGTTTTATGTTTTGTGTGTGTGTGTGTGTGTGTGTGTGTGTGTGTGTGTGTGTGTGTGTGTGTGTGTGTGTGTGTGTGTGTGTGTGGTGCTGCGTGTGCGTGTGCGTGCTGTGCGCGTGCGTGCGTGTGCGTGCGTGCGTGTGAGTGAGAGAGAGGAGGGGGTCCCCATGGGTTTTGGGAGACACGGGTTAGAAGCAGTGCGGCTCCAGTGAGGAAGGAGTAGGGTGTGGAGGGAGAGGGACGGGGAGGGGGGGAGTGTCTAATTGGTGTGAGGACAGATAGATGACGGCCGTGTTGAGTGTTGAGGTAATGTGCGTTTTCTGTTTTGGTGTGTGTCAAGGCTTGTGACTACATTGGGTTCTTTTAATGTTTTTTTTTGTAGTTTCTTTTTAAATAATTAGGAAAATATTCAGGGTCTGGACTAGCCAGGCAAGCCGGTGTTAAAAAACAAAAATATCCTCTCTAGAAGCTCACAAGGGCTATTTTCAGCTGTAGGGATAAAAAATTTAAAGAAAAATGCAGTAAAAATGTTGATGTACTCACTAGTATTACAAACATATGTGTGTATGTCTACAGTGGTGGAAAGTAACTAAGTACATTTACTTAAGTACTGTACTTAAGTACAATTCTGAGGTATTTGCACTTTACTTGAGTATTTCCAATTTCCAATACTTTATGTCTACTCCTACTTACTACCACTACATC
The DNA here is from genome assembly GCF_963280865.1 of Gymnoscopelus braueri. Taxonomy (NCBI): domain Eukaryota; kingdom Metazoa; phylum Chordata; class Actinopteri; order Myctophiformes; family Myctophidae; genus Gymnoscopelus; species Gymnoscopelus braueri. The sequence goes on along the minus strand of NC_137622.1, from coordinate 5,496,833 downwards.
TCGGAGGAAAATATTGTACTTTTACGAGAGAGAGAGAGAGAGAGAGAGAGAGGAGAGAGAGAGAGAGAGAGAGAGAGAGAGAGAGAGAGAGAGAGAGAGAGAGAGAGAGAGAGAGAGGGGGGGGAAGTAAAAGAGATAGGGTGCGAGAGACACTGGCACAATGGGTGCAGAGTGAGACTTCATCACACACACACACAGAGAGAGGGAGGTAACTTAGGGGGAGGTAGCATATAGTTGCTGTCCGGCAGAAACCAACTCCATGTTGACGCTTTTGCATTTTTTTCTCCATAAATCAGGGCCATTGAACACCCTTACATCTGTGTGTTGATTTAAAATATATTGAACCAATGAAAAGTATTAAAAAGCACTTCTGACAAAACCAGCCTAACTCCATTGGATCCTCAAACTTAACTTTCTGCTAAGTCCACCAAAGGGGGGGTGGAGTTAGCTGGTTTAGCTGACTCTAGGCTCCACCCCTTTTGACCTCCAACCTCATTGTGAGCTTGGAGGTCGATTCAGCTGTTCTTATCAATGATGAACAAAACCTCCTAACTCCACTTTTTTCATTTATTGAAAAATGAAATTTTTTGAGTTAGTTGTTTTATGCTGGACAGCAGAGATATGTGTAGATGTGCATGGAGGTCTCCGTTAGAGCTGTGCAATTTAACCGAAAATATATCGAAACCGATATTTCAAGCCGATAACCCACTTAATCTTAATCATGTAAATTAATTGATTAATCGAGAAGAAGTTTTTTAAATTTTATAAATGTATTATGTACAGATTATTTATTTATTTTTACGATGAGCTTGTAGATCTGCTATTTTTGAATAGCCAAAGAAAGCCAAAGAAAATGATGATATTGATTTGAAGTCAAATTATCGGCCATGCAGCTCTGGTGTCTGCCATCGGTGTGGAAGCCCACCACAAGCCCCGGGGGGTAGGGGCTTGTGGTGGGCTTTCACACCGCCGCAGCCTGCCTGCCTCCGTGTGTGTGTGTGTGTGTGTGTGTGTGTGTGTGTGTGTGTGTGTGTGTGTGTGTGTGTGTGTGTGTGTGTGTGTGTGTGTGTGTGTGTGTGTGTGTGTGTGTGTGTGTGTGTGTGTGTGTGTGTGTGTGTGTGTGGTGTGTGTGTGTGTGTGTCGTGTGTGTGTGTGCGGTGGTCTCCACACACCAGTGTGCCCCCAGGGGAGAGGGGGGGCTTGGCCACGGACCGGTGAGCTGACAGACCCCCACCACCCCCCAGCTCTCGGTCACTTTATCATCCCACTCCTGTCTGCACGACCGGAGGCACCTCAGCCAGGAGGAATGTCTCTCTCTATGTCTAAGTCTCTCTCTCTCCTCTCTCTCTCTCGCTCTCTCTCTCTCTCCTCTCATCTCTCTCTCTCTCTCTCTCTCTCTCTCTCTGTGCTCTATGTCATTCATTCGGTGTATCAATCATGATTGTATTATCCCTCTATCAAACGCTTAAAGGATCTACACCATGAAAAAAAAAAAAAAAATCATATACGTCCCTCAAACATTTTTCAAAAGGTTTGAGCCTAAATCAAGCCTCAGATATACTCATTCCAACTAACTTCTCTCTGGCTTATAAAGCACTTTCACCTGCAATACCACATTGTCCTGATTTGGCACGTGGCGCTATTTGAACCAGTTTTTATGCATGTTATCTCCTGGTTCTGTGGAAAAAGTAAAAAAAAAAATGTGACGTCACTTTCGGGGGGCAAATCAATTTGGCCTGTTTTCAGACCAATTTACATTACACCCTAGATATGCTGTGAAAGCCTCAAACTGGTGTATTTTTGGGGATAGAAGAGAGGTAGGGGAGACCAAAAACACACAAAAAGAAGAAAAAAGTTCAAATTCATGGTATAGTCCCTTTAAGGCTCAAAATGGAAGAGGCGGCTGGCGGCGGGACATTACACACACATGCCTGATAGACATGCCAAAAGCCCCCCCTACTACTCACCCTGGCCTGTATCAATCCATCCCATCTGAAAGACTCATGTTCCATTCTAGGTGGCATTTCAAAGGCTTATTCCTTCATTAATCCAATGAAATAAAATAAAGGTTTTTTACAGCATTTTTTCCCCCCCGTAGCTTAGAAGTTGACCCATTCAATCTGGTACGCATCTATGGCATTTTAGATTGATTTAGCTATTCAACAATAGCAGATCTACAAGCTCATAGTGCAGCACTGAGTGCAGCGCTATGAGCTTGTAGATCTGCTATTTATTGTTTTTAATCGTGAAAATGTTTGCACATATTTGAGTATATATATTTTTTAAAGGGAACATTTCCGACTCAAATCTTTGCTTCATGGGGGTCCCTATAACAACCACTGATATAGAAACATAAGTTTAAAATATAAAACAAAATAAAAAAATATGAATTCCTCAGGAGGCAAAGACTTGAGTTACAAATGTTCGCTTTAAAAAATCATATTATATTCAAAAGGTTTGCACAAATTTTCACGATTTCTTTCAAAGAACAGCAGATCTAAAAGCTCCTTGCTTGTAGATCTGCTATTTTTGAATAGCCAAAGAGATCAGATATTGGGCAGCAGCGCTGAGCAAATGTGTGAAACATACTGAAACATCGCTGAGATGGTGAGAGAGAGAGAGAGAGAGAGGAGAGAGAGAGAGAGAGAGAGAGAGAGAGAGAGAGAGAGAGAGAGAGAGAGAGAGAGAGAAGAGAGAGAGAGAGAGAGAGAGAGAGAGAGAGAGAGAGAGAGAGAGAGAGAGAGAGAGAGAGAGAGAGATTTGTGTTTAAATGTTATTATGCAATATTCAGCATTTTCCCCACATTCTTGCAAAGATTTGTCAAAAATTGCCACTTTTGGTCGTTTAGATTTAGAAATCCATGTAGAGATACAGAACAGATCATACATGGCTGGACGGACGGACGGATGGATGGATGGATGCATGGATGGATACTGAGTCTCTCCAAGTCAATGACTGTTAGCCCTGAGGTTGACTTCATGTGCAGGCTCATGAATATTTGATCAGCCCGTAATAGTTAGCCTTGCCGGGCTGTTTTTGCCGCAACATGGAACATGATGTCGGCTGACTTGCTCGCACACATGCACACGCATGCACACGCACGCACGCACGCACGCACGCACGCACGCACGCAACGCACGCACGCACGCACGCACGCACGCACGCACGCACGCACGCACGCACACACACACACACACACACACACACACACACACACACACACACACACACACACACACACACACACACACACACACACACACACACACACAGAGGACCTTGGTTTCTGCACACAGAGAGAGAGAGAGAGAGAGAGAGAGAGAGAGAGCCAGTGGTGGAAAAAAGTACTCAGATGTTTTACTTAAGTAAAAGTATCAATTCTGCAATGTAGAAGTACTCTGTTACAAGTAAAAGTCCGGAATTCAAAATGTACTTGAGTAAAAGTATTGGTATCCAAATAAAGTACCAAAACGTCATCTTGCTAAACTAATGGCCTAAGTCATTTTTTTTTTTCTAAAAAAACTATTTTTTAAAAATAAAAATAACACTGTCTGTCAGTTATGTAACAGAAGAGATTTAAATAGGTTTTAAATAGGATTAAATCTGACTTAGGCCAAATGATTTACTGATTTAGTTTTTTTTGCCTATTTATTTTGTCTATGTCTATTTTGGCCTAAGTCACACTAGGGAGTTAGGGTCATTATACTAAAAGGGGAGGGAACAGCATGATCCTTTTCAATTAGGAGATGGGCGAATTTTACCAAAGGTGTCCAGTGTCATGAGGAGCTGACTTAGGCAAAAATATAATTTCCTCAAAAAATGACTTGGGCCATTAGTTTAGCAAGGTGACGAAAAGTATAAATACTAACATGTTTGAAAATAGCCGATCTAGGTTGGCTATTTTCAAATAGCCTAGGTATAAAATAGGGCTAAAGTGGTTAATGTATGTTTTATAATGTAATGATTTATATCTGCAAAGTAACTAGTAACTAAAGTTTTCAAATAATTGTAGTGGAGTAAAAGTACAATATTTGCCTCCAAGATGTAGTGGAGTAGAAGTTAAAGTACCCCAAAATTGTACTCAAGTACGGCACTTGAGTAAATGTACTGTACTTGTGTAGTTGCTTTACACCACTGAGCTGAGCCTCCATCGAGGTCCAAAAGCCGGTTGGAGGAATTATCACATATTTATTAAGTCTGATGTGCGCTCTGTAAACAAATATAGCAGCAGGAGATTATGTTCATGGTCTCCCATCGATCGCTACGATGCAGTTACAGTAGAAGCAGCGCTGGGGTTAAACGGAGAGGACAGAAAATCGTTTAGGGTTCGGGTTCAACCCCCATGAACTCCCATTTGTCCAGTGGTGGAAAGTACTTAAGTACAATTTTGAGGTATTTGTACTTTACTTGAGAATTTCTCATTTCCAATACTTTTACTTCTACTCCACTATACATCTCAGAGGCAAATATTGTACTGTTACTCCACTACAATTATTTGAAAACTTTAGTTAGGCTACTAGTTACTTTTCAGATATAAATTATGATATTACGAAACATGCACTGTAGCCCTATTTTATACCTAGGCTATTTGAAAATAGCCGATCTACAAGCTCACAACGTGTCGCTCGCGACGCGTTGTGAGCTTGTAGATCTGCTATTTTTAAACATTCTAGTACTTTTTACTTTTGTAAAAAAAAGCTCTGCATCGCATCATGATTGGTTGCCATGTCTGCTTATTGTAAGCGATATTGCCCTTGTTTGTCTTTGAAGGTGCTTGTAAAGACTGGTGGTTGCGGGTTCGTCCCTGTTTCTAAAACGTTGTTGATATTTGGTATGAGTTATTGGTTGATATATTGATATATTTCACGCACACTGTCACATTGGATATGTTATCCAATTAATTCTTGTTTTTGTAAAAGTACAAAAGTTTTGCCATCAAAATATACTGAAAGTACCGAAAGTAAAAGTACTCATATGCAGATTGTCCCATTTCACAAGTTTCCAAAATGTAAAAAAAAAAAAAAAAATCCTTTGAAAATAGCAGATCTACAAGCTCGCACCATCGGCTGTTTTCAAATAGCGAAGTACATATACTGTACAACCGTAGGGATGGTTAATGTATGTACCTAAATATTGTGTTAAAGATATTTTTGGGGGGCTTTTCTGCCTTTATTGATAGTCTAAGTGGAGATGGACAGGAAAGGGGAGGGAGAGAGAGAGATATGGGGAGAGACATGCCAGCAAAGATCATCGGGACCGGGGACTTCGAACATTCGACGCTGCTGTCAGGCTACATTAGAGCCTAAGTGCCCGGACACGCTAGGCCAGTCGTCCGGGCCCAGTACAATTACCCAAATCTACAAAAATAACTAGTAACTCAAAATTTCCACATAATTGTAGTGGAGCACAAGTACAATATGCCGCTGAGACGTAGGGGGAGTAAGAAGTAAAAGTATACTGAAAATCGGAAGTAAAGTAAAAAATACCTAGTGTAGGCCTACTTAAAGGTAAGTGATATATTTGTTTTTGTTAAAAAGGTTAAAGTACCATATTCTGATAGCCTAATCATTGCTACATAGTGTGTGGTGTGGGTCACAGGGTCTCTCCAGCTCTTTAGTAAACATAATATAGTACATTTTCAGGTAGGTGACAACATTTAAGCCAATCAGGAGAGAGTACTGAAAATGCATTTCCCGTTTAATAAAGAGCTGGAGAGACAATAGAGACTCCTTTTACTGAACAAACACTCTATAGCAATGAGTACTATCAGAATATAGAGCTATTTAACACTTATTTTAACCAAAGTAAATCACTTACCCTACCTTTAAGTATACCTGAGTGCATGTATAGTTGCTTTCCACAACTTTTTTTCTCCCCGCCGTGGCGTGCTGCTGCACACCGCGCAGAATTAGCATGAATACGCTCCCAAGCTAACTGTGCTTTTTTGAAGATGTATGGAGTGGAGTGTCCTGGGGGTTGAATATTGTACTCTGGACTCACTCCAGATTTTCTACTCCACCCATTAGCTCTCGGCATATGCCCCAAAACTTGCTCATTATTCGACGGTTTTAACCCATTAAGACCGGGGAACGCATCTGTGTCATTTTAAGATTTATTTGGCTAATAGAACATTTTTAACTCAAATATTTGCTTTTGGGGGATGCTACAAATGTCCTCTAAATCCTAACAGTTTTTTTTTTTTGTTAAACGTATGCTGCTATAATCAGTGGTTCTCAAACTTTGTCAAGGACCCCCAACATGATTTTTTATTTGGGCCTCGGACCCCCATCTCAAAATATTGTGTTCCAGAAGTAAAGATTTGAGTTTAAAATGTTCGCTTTAAATATAATATATATTCAAAGATTTGCATGAACTTTCCACATATTAAAAAAAATAGCAGATCTACAAGCTTGTTTTTAACTAAAATCTTTTCTTCTGGGGGGTCCCTGGAAGAAAATATTTTTAGATGGGGCACCTCGGCCAAATACATATAAGTTTGGGGGTCTTTGACATGAAACAGTTTGAGAACCACTGATTATAGCAACATACTTATTTTCAAAAACATATTTTGTAGAATCCCCCAGAAGCAAAGATTGAGTTACAAATGTTCGCTAAACCCCCCAAAAATAAAATAAAATATATATATATATATATTTATATATATATATATATATATATATATATATAATATATATATATTTATATTTATATTTATATATATATATATATATATATATATATATATATATATATATATATATATATATATACTATATATATATATATATATTATATATATATTTTATTTATTTATTTATTTTTTCAAAGATTTGCACAAATTATCTCGATTTTTCTAAAGTAATAGCAGATGTACAAGCTCATAGCGCGGCACTTGATGCGTTCCCGGTCTAAATGAATTAATGAGACCTGATGGTTTGGAATCAGTTCTCCCTTCTGGTGCGGCTGATAAAATGCAGCCCCCGGCGAACTCTGCATGCAAAAAATATAAGACATCGCCTAAAGCAATGCGGACGGATCACAGAGGTTTCAAAAATCCTGTGTTTTGGGGCATTTTTATGGATTCAAAACAAAAGCCCTGAATTTCAAATGGCCTCTATCTAATGAACAACAGACTGCACTGGAAATCCTTTGAGTGTCTGTTATATTCTGAAGTAGTGGTGGAAAGTAACTGAGTACATTTACTCAAGTATTGTACTTACATTTTTCAGGCATTTTTACTTTACGCGAGTATTTCCAATTTTCAATACTTTTTTTTTATCCCAATACTTTTGCACTTTTACTCAAGTATATTTTGAATTCCGAACTTTTACTTGTAACAGAGTATTTATGTATTTATATATTGCAATATTGATATTTTTACTTAAGCTACAATTTATTTAAAAAATACATTTATCTCAGATTTCTTTTCCCAGATTGCGTTTTTGAATGAAGTGTTAGATTTTTCTTTTAAATCATTTTGCATTTTTTAACACAAAAACGTCTTCTCTTCTTCCTCTCTTCTCCTTGGCACGAAAAAAAGATTTAGAAGGCATTTGTAGAATTGGCCTCAGGTCTTAATGGGTTAAATGGTTAAAAAAGGAGGCTGGCTGTGACCGCTGTGATGTACAACTTTGTGCACAGCTTGTGAGCAGCCGCGGCGAACATGCTAGCTCAGCAGGAGCCGCGGGGGGTGGCAACTTTGAGTCTCGGACAAAGTCGGGTCAAGTCAGACTCTATTTTTATAGCATAGTTCACAGACAGGTTAACTCAATGTGCCTCGCAGGGGAAAGGGAAAACGACGTGGTGTAAAAAAAGTACTTGCAATCAAAACTGCAATGTAGTTTGGAATTCAAAATTTGCTTGAGTAAAAAGTACACACGTATTGGTATCAGAATGTACTTAAAGCACCAAAAGTAGAAAGTACTCATTATGCAGAATGTCCCATTTCACACTTTTTCAAATATGTATCGTCGGTGTCCGGGACGAACCAGCTAACTCAATTTTCAGCTTTTATTTATTTTTTCATAAATCAACGCTATTGAACACCCTTTACGTCTGTGTAAAAAATCTAAACATTTGAAGCAATGAAAAGTATTAAAAAGCGCCTCTGACGAAAACTCCCAACTCCATTGGATCCTCAAACTGTCCGTCAAAAACAAACAACTCCCCCTCTCTACTCTGCTCCTGCAGCCTTTTCACAACACAGAACAGTGCGCGCTGCGCAGTGAACGAGGAGGAGTATCGCGTAAACAAACTCCGCGTAGTCTGTTAAAACTATGCAGTGTACCTGTTTATCAAACTTAGCACTGACGCTAATGTTATGAAAACAAGTAATTATATTTCTAAAATCTATGAAGTGTTTAATGAAGAGAGCAATATGACAAGAAGAAAGGAGTTGATAGCATTTCTGTCGCTACTCGCTCTAGTTCTACTGAAACTCCAATTCTTTGAATCCCTCTTTGCAAAAGTTATTGTAATATTTAAAGTCCTGTTTATTATTGTTGGCCTATATAAGTGTCATGAAGCATCAGGGCATTAATTCACACGTTGTTGTGATGCATTGTGAGCTTGGAGATCCATTGTTAGCTTTTGGAAATTTGTACCCTTTTGAAAACTCCCTCAGCAGCAAGTGGAGCTATTGTTTGGACACCTAACTCCATTTCAGCTTGATTTCTGCTCGTCTGAAACAACACTATCTCCACATGCGCTGGATTTGGGTAAAGTGGTGATAATATAATGACACATGCAAGTATCTAACGATATATAAAGTCACTATACCAACTTTGATGAGGCAGTATTGCTTTGTTTTAAAAATATAAGGTTTTCTTCATTTCCAGAAAAACGTATATTTAGTTTTTTCGTTTCCTGAACAATGAGTGTTTTGGAGTTAGCAGGTTCGGGCTGGACAGCAGAGATATGATATTTTGAAAATGGCATAATCTACAAGCTCATGCGACACGAAAAGTATGGAGTCAAGATTTGGAAAAACTCTGGTCTCTTTTTCCTGTGACTTGTCATTCAACATCGCACAGGTTTAAGTGTTAGCTTTGAGTGTGTTTGTGTGTGTGTAGCAGTGTGATTCCTTGCGAATGGGTTTGTGTGTGTGCATGCATATCATACTGTACGTGCATGTGTGCATGGATTTCCAAGTGTGTGTGTGTGTGTGTGTGTGTGTGTGTGTGCGTGTGTGCGTGCGTGTGTGCGCGCGCGCGTGTGTGTGACAGAGAGAAAGTGAGAGTCGCTGAGGATAGTTATGCCAACAACAAAAAATCCCAGCTATTAACCAACCTAACACAGTAACCGAAAAAAGAAGAAAAAACAATTAAACAAATGCTACTTTAATTGACAACATACTTATCATCTTGATAATGTCACAAAGAAAATGACTGCATATACGGTACACTGATGTGTGAGATGGATATGTGAAAAATAACACCCACACAATGCGTGGGGGTGCATATACCTGCACATAATATACATATTATGTAGTTGATGTTTGGTAGAAAGCTCTTATCTCAATATTCCAACTTATTTTTTTTGTCAATTAACGCCGTACTCATACAAGAGTGTCACACAAACATGATGAAAGTAGCCCATCTACAAGCTCACAAGGCCTCTTGTAGATTGGCTATTTTAACCCAGACCGGGAACGAATCTGTGTGTCATTTTTTGATTTATTTGGCTATTCAGAAATAGCTCTGAGCTTGTAGATCTGCTTTTTTTTTTTAAAGGGATTTTTTTACTCAAATATTTGCTTCTTGGATTCCCTAATCCCTATTACAAAATATTGGGGGTCCTTGCCCTGAAAAAGTTCGAGAACCACTGATATAGAAACATACATTTTTCCAAAAAGAAACTCTAGGATTTAGAAGACACTTGTAGAATCCCCCAGAAACAAAGATTTGAGTTACAAATGTACAAATGTATTCAAAAAATATATATTCAAAGATGTGCACACATTTTCACGATTTTTCTAAAAATAGCATATACAAGCTCATAGCGCGGCACTCAGTGCCACGCTATCAGCTTGTAGATCTGCTGTTTTTTTAATAGCCCAAAGAAATCTTAAAATGACACACGGATGCGTTCCCGGTCTTAAGGGGTTAAATGTTTTCAGAATTATCATATAAAAAAAGGAACGGTTTTGGACATGCAAGGTTTCCACCCGACATCAACGATGTATATATATTTGCTTTTAGACTTTGCTCTTCCAACTTGACTGGCGTGGTTTTTAACTTGGTAAACAAATGAAACAAAAGACAAATACATAAGTTATTACCGAGCACCGTAATGAAGAAGTAATGAGCACTCTGACAAGCTGTTGATTACTCTCACACTGTGCTCGTGTGTGTGCGTGCATGCGTGTGTGTGTCTGTGTGTGTGTGTGTGTGTGTGTGTGTGTGTGTGTGGGGGGGAGTGTTAGTGTGAGACAAACTGAAAGATACTGTGAAGCCTGGTTCATTTTAATTTTTACTACTTCTATTTATAGAGAGAGATGACAAGTGTGTATATAAAGGACATGTGTGTGTGTGTGTGTGTGTACATCCACTTTTGTATTTGCCAAAAATGTATTGAAGAGACTACTTAATATTGTACTTAAATACAATTTTGAGGTATTTGTACTTTACTAGAGTATTTCCAATTTCCATTACTTTTACTTCTACTCCACTACATCTCGGATGCAAATATTGTATTGTACTTTTACTCGACTACATTTATTTGAAAACTTTAGTTACTAGTTACTTTGTAGAGTTTGATTATTATTACAAAACATACATTAATCACTTCAGCCCTATATACATTTCGGCCATTTGAAAATAGCTGATCTACAAGCTCACAATGGGTCGAGCTTTGCCAGGCTATACGAGCTTTGCCAGGCTACACGGGCCAGTCTAGGCCAGGCTAGACGGGAGGGCCGCGTAGGAGGGCCCGAACCTCTAGTATCATACAATTAAATATTCAAACAATGTTTTTCACAGAATGTGTAATGGTCATGATAAACCAGGAGCTTGGATGGCTTGATTCTATAGGCTTAAAATAATTAATTGTAGATTTGGGGGGAAATGTATGGACTTTTTTGGAGTGGAACCATAAAATGGCCGCCACTGCTATGCCCTATAACGACTAAATTGGGGAGGGGAGGGGGGTAAACAATGATTGGCTACTCTTATTAAAAAAAAAACAAAAAAACACTCCACATTGACAGCGTATGATCCAGTATGTTCAGAGGTTCACTGGATAGGCCTACAGTATGTTGTAATGGTGATGATTTGGCTCCATGCTGCATAGCTTCCCCTGTCACATCAATACAACTAACTAGTCCATACCCGGTCCAGTCGCGAACACACACACACACACACACACACACACACACACACACACACACACACACACACACACACACACACACACACACACACACACACACACTGCACTCTCTGTGTGTGCTTGTAGCAGACAGTAGGTCTATGGTTTCGACGCATGCGCAGTTTGATCATTCATCCCATCACTCGCGGGGCCATCCCACTGTTGGGCAGCCGTAACCATGGCAACATTATTTTAGGCTACACCAAAAGGCTAATAAACAGATGATGTTTGGTGAAATCGAAAAACGGGCTTCGCTGTCCTGTGCACATGGTAATGGTCAATGGCTGTGTGCAAATTCAGATCAATTGCTCCAGCCACTGAGGAGAACCGAGAAGAGATTTTGGCCTCACCACGACCACAGAGGTTTCTGGAATTATAGGAGGATAGGAGGATAAGCTGGAATTGAAAGGAAGCAAGAGACAGACAGACAGACAGATTGAGAAGACAACAATAAATATGGAATGTTAATTGTGGACTAGATACCTACATAACACTCTGGCTTTGACACTGGCAGAGAGAGAGAGAGAGAGGGAGAGGGAGAGAGAGAACAAAAGGAGAGAGAGTCCTGTGATCGATCTGAGTGGCAGAGTGTTTATAATTATCATCTCCTAATCTGCCACACACACACACACACACACACACACACACACACACACACACACACACACACACACACACACACACACACACACACACACACACACACACACACACACACACACACACATCCAGGCAATAATACACTCACACAGGAACACATTTATATGCTAATAAACTGGCTGGACTAATGCACCCCCATGTTTGTGTAAGAGTGACTAGCTTGTGTGTGTGTGTGTGTGTGTGTGTGTGTGTGTGTGTGTGTGTGTGTGTGTGTGTGTGTGTGTGTGTGTGTGTGTGTGTGTGTGTGTGTGTGTGTGTGTGTGTGTGTGTGTGTGTGTGTGTGCGTGCGTGCGGCGTTCGCCCACATTCATGTAATGGGGCCTCCATTTCACTTGTGAACCAGTGGTCCGGGGACCACCAGTGACCTTGAGGGGGGTTATAGGGGGTCCCCAAACAAAATAATAGTTAGGAACCAAATTGACCCTTGTGTCTCTGTAACTCTGAGAGTGTACAAATGGAACCAAATGGACCCTAAGTTAAAATGATGATACTACAGTGTGGATGGGACCCCCCAAGAAATCAAAATGGTTGAGTCCCTGGCATATCTTTTCAAATGGGGGTCCCTGGGCTAATGTGTGTCAATTTGTGGGTCCTTGACGCAAAAAAAGGTTGAAAACCACTGGTTTAGGACAAAAAAATGCAAAAATGTTCATGTCTCTGTGTGTGTTTGTGTGTGGCGCGTTTACGTGTGTGCGTGTTCTGTATGTATCGCATAAGCTACAGCATACCAGCAATCCAGTGACTAGCAACCGAGCTGGGGAACAAGAAGGCGAGCTATGGCTGCTGCAGACAAAGAATTTTTTTTTCTCCCCACAGCTCCTCTGCCTTGCCAGCAGTTTCAACGCTTGTGCAAAAAGCAGCCTATACTCCTTCAGCCAAGATACAACCAGGTGTTCCGTCTCTGTTATTACACCTGTGAGTGGCTTCCACTGGATAAAACGCACGCACACACACACACAGCTTCCACTGGATAAAACGCACGCACACACACACACACACACACACACACACACACACACACACACACACACACACACACACACACACACACACACACACACACACACACACACACACACACACACAGTTGGCTCCACAATAGATGGTTTGGCAGCTAATGAGTCCTGAATACAAGCGTCCAGATATGATTCTGTGGCGCTTGGCTGGAAGTGGTGGACAGTACCGAAGTGCATTTACATCTAGACTGTACTCCAGTACAAAAAAAAGAAACACTGTTATTTTTATGACATTCACTCCACTACATTTCTACAAATGTTTTGACTCCACTATATTCCTGTGAAGCGACCCCTGGGACCCTAACTTACAAAAAATACATTCTGATTTGACCACTTAAGCTCAATTAACTCTCTGGCATCCACATTTTGTTTTAAAATACAAAATGACTATCCTTTTTGTTGTTTGGTCAGGGCTAGTATGACAGACTTTAACGGTCCACTTAAACCCTCTATGCTAGTAAAACAGGCACGAGTTGCACTGTACTTCGTGCAGTCTATTTTACCTCTACACCAAATCTCTTCACCAAAAATAGTCTATCTACAATCTAGCTACGTTTTAACGCAAGTCTGTTCACTATATACTGGCTGTACGCATGCATCAATAGGCCTGTCACAATTATTGCATAATCGCAATTATTTTATATAATGGCAATTATTTTTGCATAATCGTCATAATCAATTCCATGTTAAAAAATGTCATGTTTTTAAAAAAAGGCAAAAATAGTGGAAATAGCAGATCTATAAGCTCAAAACGCGCCGCGATGCGACGCGTTTTGAGCTTATAGATCGGCTATTTCCACTATTAATGTTTATTTTTAAGTATAAAGTAATTAAATGTGTTATTTGTCATATCTGCCCTGTGCAACTTTTGTTTACGAAAGCTACAAGACGAACAGAAATGTAATTTTTATTCATAATGTTCCGTTAATTTTGAACGACAGAAACACAATTATTATTATTATTATTATTTTTTGTTAATGTTCAGAACCCAAGATATCATGATTTGAAGATTTGCTGCTCCATTCACTTCTTGTTTAACTTCTTACTGAAAAAGGCTGTATCTTGGCTCCTAAGCACTTTATTTTTTTACGATGTATTTTTTGGCCTTGGCACAGGGGTGATATAAAGCCAGAAATAAGTTTGGCACTGAATGAGTTCATTGCAATTATTTGAGTGATAATTAATCGTCAACTTAAATGTGTAATCGTGACAGCCCTATGCATCAATGCAGCATGGTCCAAGTCTATTCACTGTATACTGGCTGTATAAATGCATCAATGCAACATGGTCCAAGTCTATTCACTGTATACTGGCTGTATACATGCATCAATTCAACATGGTCCAAGTCTATTCACTGTATACTGGATGTATAAATGCATCAATTCAACATGGTCCAAGTCTATTCACTGTATACTGGATGTATACATGCATCAATGCAACATGGTCCAAGTCTATTCCTATTATCAGTACAGTCAATACTTTTATTGCACATTACATGAGCAAAATAAGAACATAATGACAACAACAACATCATTATTATTCTAATCACAGATTCACCACAGACATGGACAAGCCATCTCACGGACACATTGTGTGTGTGTGTGTGTGTGTGTGTGTGTGTGTGCGTGTGCGTGTGCGTGCGCGTGCGTACGGACGCATCAATGAGCCCTAGGGTGGCGTACTTTATGCACCACCGCTGGTTGGTATCCGGGAAACGGTGCTTTTGTTGTTATTGTTGTTGTTTGTGAAGAGGACAGGCTTCCAGGCTAGACTAGAGCAACAGTAAATAGGTACAGATGGTCTATGGTATGTTCTTTGTCATGCTGGGATGTGAGAGAGAGAGAGAGAGCGGGAGAGAGGGAGGGAGACGGCCGCCCACAGCGCCGTTGGCTTTTGAAACTCTCCGTGTTAAAAGGAATTTAATAGATTAGTTCTCCCAATATGCAGCCAATTTAAGCCCATTTGAGGGATCCAACATAATCCGATGTCACCTCTCTAGACACGGAAGGCGGTCGTTTCAGAAGCTGATGAAGTCTGTGCGTGTATGTGGGTGTGTGTGTGTGTGTGTGTGTACTTGTATTGCTATACTTTTGAGAGCCTGATGTCCCCACAAGTAGTAGAATTTGAAAAAATATATATATTGTGAGGACTATTTTCCTGGTTCTCATCAGAAACATTGTGGGTTTATGATTAAAGAAAGAGTCTTAGGAAAAGGTTCCGGTTGGGGTTACGGATTGATATTTTAGGTTAGATTTTGGGGTTGGAGTTTTATTCCTGATTTTTTTTTTGCGTGCCCCGAAAATAGCCGATCTACAAGCTCACAATGCATCGCACTGTGGCACGTTGTGCACTTGTAAATCGGCTATTTTCGGCTTTAAAATTGCAAACATTTTGTAAAAACGGCATTTATAGAATTGGCGTCCTAAAACGTTGATGTCCTCACAAGTAGGCTATAGTAATAACAAACGTGTGTGTGTGTGTGTGTGTGTGGGTGTGGTGTGTGTGTGTGTGTGTGTGTGTGTGTGTGTGTGTGTGTGTGTGTGTGTGTGTGTGTGTGTGTGTGTGTGTGTGTGTGTGTGTGTGTGTGTGTGTGTGTGTGTGTGTGTGTGTGTGTGTGTGTGTGTGTGTGTGTGTCTGTGTGTTCCTCCATGCCTTGTTGAAGTCAGTGAAAAGGCGTGCCAGTTGTTTCTAACCCACTTAAACGCACGGGGAAGCACACTCCAAAACATCCTTGTTGACATGTTTTTCTTCTGGTTGCCCTGGGCAACCACAGCTGCCGCTATGCACAATTTATTACAGGAAAAGCCAAAGCCATTTTCAAAACGCTGTCGGCGCTGTCGCTGAGAGGAGGGCATCGTGAGTGCATTTTTAAGGAGCTATTTCAGAGTTTAGGGAGGGTCCAATTAAGGTGAGGTATGGGGTTAAAGAGGTTACAATTAGAGTTGTAACTTACGGGTTAATTCCCCAGGCATGATATTAGGGAATGGGCGGGGTTAGGGAAGGTATGCAATCAGTAGAAATCAATGGAAAGGTTTCACTAGTAACCGCCTTACTATTAAGATAAATGAACGTGTGTGTGTGTGTGTGTGTTGTGCATGCGTGCGTGTGTGTATGTATGTGTGGATTCAATAACGCTCAGCATTTCAGACACTGTGGCATTCAGGTCCTGTGGGCAAAATATCACAGAAAAGTCCCTTTATCACACAATAACATCTAATAAGCAGTATACTGTAGGTGAGACATAAATGTATATTGTATTTGACGTCAGTAGTGGTAAAAACGGGAAAAGAGTCTCCGTCGCTGCATGGGATATGAAGCAAAATGCGGAAATAATAAACACTGCAGCAGACTGCCAATGACGTGTTTGACGCATGTTGTGTGTTTTCTGTTTTTGCGCTAGATGGCGCTCTTCGCTAACCTATGAGTCACCATTTGACTCCCAGTGAAGCAGGAAATCACGTGATCGCAAAAAAACTGCCACATTCACTCCCATTCTAATGGATTTGAGAAAAAAAGCGTTTTTCTCTGTTTTCTGTTGCTTTTTGGCGAAAACAACCTGCATTCAACTGCCAATAACTACTGTATGGAACGGATTATCGCTAGGCTTGTTTCCATTGTGGTCCTGTGTATTCAATTCATAAGACATACAAAGACATACAATACTATACAAGAAATCATCAATTCTAGGAGCAATAAAAGTGTATTTACAACATTGGACATTGGGGTTTTTTGTTACTTTTTAAACTTTTTTTTGTTGTCTTTCATTCGGTACAAAAAATGTACTCCATGAAGTGTAGATGTCGGAGTTTTTTTCTTTTTCTTTTTTCTTCATCCCAAAAGTCCCCCCCCCCCCCCCAATGGAATTGAGTATGTTCAAACCCCTGCGTCCCCCCCCCCCCCCCCCTCTCCTGCGTCCCTGGCCTTGAGTATCTTGTAGACGAGGCCCATTGCAAGTTGCTGCACTCTGTCCTCTACCCTGAGCCATCCCACCCTAAAGCCTAATGAGCAGGGGTTAGGTGAGTCCTAGGTGTGAGGTTTAGTAGTAACCTGATCAGTTTGTTTTGAAAGGTCAGACGTTTTCCCTTCCATGCCTTTGAGGTGCTACAGTAGCATGAGCTGCATGCATAGTCAAAATGATATCGGATTAGTAGGCCTACTCCAGCTAGAGAGACAGGGAAGACCTGTTACTGTAACAAACACATCTATAGCAATGATACTGTAACTATGGGAATATACTGCTATTTAACACATATTTTAACAAAGAAAAAAATATCACCTACCCCCCCTTTAAAGTGTTAGTAAGGCACCTCACACTTGATTTGATAAAAAAAAGAAGAAACAAAAAAACGTCTATCTCACATCTAATTTGAGAACCATCCCACCATCCAAAGAAAATATATATAAAAAAAAGAGGCTAATACCTCATAGAGAGCTGCAGTATGTGTTACATTTATGAAAGTACTTGCCAAGATACTCACCGTGTGTGTGTGTGTGTGTGTGTGTGTGTGTGTGTGTGTGTGTGTGTGTGTGTGTGTGTGTGTGTGTGTGTGTGTGTGTGTGTGTGTGTGTGTGTGTGTGTGTGTGTGTGTGTGTGTGTGTGTGTGTGTGTGTGTGTGAAAAAAAAAACTGTCTTCATTAAGATAACACGTTAGCGAAGGTGATGGTGTTAAGTGTTTTGTGTGTACGCACGCACGCACGCACGCACACCACACCACACCACACACACGCACACACAAGTTCATATTGATAAACGGAAAGCCACATCTGCCAACCATCTTATCTCGTCCAACAAGAATGTGTGTGTTTGCACCAGCACCTGATGTCCTCTGTGAGGGGAACCAGATGTAAACCTATCTGTGTTTGTTTGTTTGTTTGTTCATTGCTTCAGTTTAATCATTCTTCAAAACAATAATTGAATCTTGCAGAATGTTGGGCTACAGTTTAATTCAACTAGAAATATGGGTAACACTGCCTATTAATGTCGGGTCCATAATGCATTATTTAAGCTAATGTATAATACATTTTATTGTACGTATTAAGGCTTCATAACACTTGTTTATAATTTTGCATGAAAGCTTATAACAAGTATAGTATGTTCCACTGAGCTTACAATGCATTATGACCAGCACTTACAATACGTCATAAACATTGCTATAAGTTGTCATACATGATTATAAACATACATAACGAGTATTATAATGCCTTATAAGCACATTGTAATATGCATTTGAATGCATTATTCAATTCAATTATAATGCATTATAGACCCAACCTGATTATATAATTGGAATTGTAGGAGTTGAGGCATTACATTGAGTTTGACTCCGTTCTACAGATAAATTGTCAGTTGTGCAGATACCCTGTACACACTTACACTGTATGTTGTTTTCTTGACTGTTGAGTGAGAAAACAATGTTGCACATTAAGCTACTCATCTGGGGACCCCCCACAATCATTTGGGGACCCCCAGTTTGGGAACCATTGATATGCTGCGCTACCGACATATCACATGGCGGTCGTATACCTCTGCCAACCACATGCAACTTATAAAACTGGCTCATCACAAGAGAATAGGCTAAGTTTGGCTGCCATCTTGAGATAAATGGCCACCATCTTTGATTTACGAGTGGCCCCGGTTTCTTAAATTGAAGAGTGACCGCCAAAGATTATTTGTACCAAATTTCAGATGTTACGCTTGTATCACCATTTGAACGATTCTCCCAAAATATTGCTGTTATCTGCTGCACTTCTCTGTCAGTGCCTTTAAAACCGGGAAAGCATCTGTGTAATTTAGATTTTTCCGTTGGCTTTTCAAAAGGTAGCAATGGTCACCAAAGTATGGCCATTTGAAGTGTTCAAAACTACTATAACACTGCTGCCGAGCAGCGATGCACTTGCAGCACCCAGGTCCACTGTCATACCTGTGCGACCTTGTGTTCGGGAAGTAGGAGTATACGACCACTTGCCGGGAGTGAACAGATCAACTTCCAGGTTGCACCATTGAACTCCACACCCCTCAGAGAGATATGAGAAGGAAAACCCGGAAGTCGTTTTTTGGGGGGAAATTGGAAGTCTGTGGGACCACCTTTTGAAGCATTTAGCGTACTGGGAACTGGAGTTATGGCTGTTTAAACACCAGCCAATAGGAAGACAGAGGGGACGGGGCATCAGCAAATTACAGGCCGTCCCTATTGGCCGTCTTAGAGCACCCACCAAGTTTGGGGCCTTTAGCATGCTGGGAACTGGAGTAATGGCTGGTTGGAGCCCAGCCAATAGGAACACAGAGGGGGTGGGGCGTAAGCACTTACAGCCTGTCCCTATTGGGAGTCTAAGAGCACCTACCAGGTATGGGGCGTTTAGCATGCTGGGAACTGGAGTTATGGCTGTTTAAACCCCAGCCAATAGGAACACAGAGGGGGTGGGGCGTAAGCACTTACAGCCTGTCCCTATTGGGAGTCTAAGAGCACCTACCAGGTATGGGGCGTTTAGCATGCTGGGAACTGGAGTTATGGCTGTTTAAACCCCAGCCAATAGGAACACAGAGCAATGTTGTGCCTGTGGCACCCAGGAGGTGGTCCCTGGTGTGGCTATTTCGATGGCAGACCCCTGACCAGTGTCAAATTTGGTGCGGATCGGAGCAACGGTGCGCCTTGCAGGTCCGCATGTTATGTGACGTCCGCCCGCCCGCCCACCTTCTAGGCAATTTTAATATAGTGTGTGTGTGTGTGTGTGTGTGTGTGTGTGTGTGTGTGTGTGTATATATATATATATATATACATACACACATACATACACACATACACACATACACACACACACACACACACACACACATGCACACACACACACACAACACACACACACACACACACACACACACACACACACACACACACACACACACACACACACACACACACACACACACACACACACACACACACACACACACACACACACACACA
>NC_137622.1:5456825-5474325 GCF_963280865.1 Gymnoscopelus braueri | reverse complement strand
TTTACAAGGACTGTGGTTTCATGGATTCGGCCATTGGGAGGATGGAAGTGAAATAAAATAATATTAAATCAAATAAAGTGGCCATTGTGGGCGAGGGGCCAACTGCTATCAGAAGCACTGTCACTCACTCATTAACCACACATAACACTGTGTGTGTGTGTGTGTGTGTGTGTGTGTGTGTGTGTGTGTGTGTGTGTGTGTGTGTGTGTGTGTGTGTGTGTGTGTGTGTGTGTGTGTGTGTGTGCGCGACACGACACGACACACTCGCTGACTCACCGTCTAATTGGTATCGAACTCTTTGAAACCGGGGAGGGAGAAAAAAAACAGTAAGAATAAAGAAAGGATTAATCGGAGCGGACTGAGACAAGTGGCAGAGCGGCGTGGTGTTCAAGAGGAGGGGAGTCACGTAGATAAGGCCCTGTGTGTGTGTGTGTGTGTGTGTGTGCGCAGTGGTGGAAAGTAACTAAGTACATTTACTTGTACTTATGAGGTATATTTCCCACTGCAGACAACCCATATGAAGTATCTCTTCCACGGCCTTAAAGGCTCTATAGCACTTCTGTAGTTGCCAACAACGCCATATTGCAGTTAAGTTTGTTGTCCCAGAGATGAGAATGAATGGTTGTAGAATGAATTTGAGTCATCACTCGTCAGTGAGGTATCTTTGCTTCCAGTTTATTACAGCAGCCAACCATCTCCACAGCCTAACGGCCGGGAGTCGCACACACACTACAAGCTTACATGTCATAGTCTTTATAGCCCATTCAGTGAAAGAGGAGGTACAGGAATGGGTGTGTCAGACTTCAAAGGTGAGCCCCCACCCGCCCAAGACATTTGCAACTGTCAAGGCAGGAAGGGGGAATGAGGGACACATGCTCTCTGTCTCCTGCAGGTAAGACAAAGAAAATGCTAAGAGCACCCCACACCCCGCTCAGACAAACCGGCACCTCTCTCTGACTCAATCCACTTCTTCTGTCTGTATGCTCCCTGTGAAATATGGCTTACATGTATATCATGTTATTAAATATACTCCACTTACATGTACAATTTTGAGGTGCTTGTACTCTACTTGATTATTTCCAATTTCCAATACTTTTAATTCTACTCCACTGCATCTCAGAGGCAAATAATGTACTTTTACTCCACTACAATTATTTGAAAACTTTAGTTACTAGTTACTTTGCAGATATACATTATTACATTTTAAAACATACATTAACACATTCGGTGCCAGAGTTGTAACAGCTACGCTGTTTACAGCTGCAAACTCCATGACGAGCACCCGATTGTAAACAATATAGGCTATGCGTGCACGATGGTGGATGGTCCTGGCTAACGCCTGGAACAATAACATCTCTCACGCGAGTCACCACGGCGGAGTGATCTTGTATCGAAAATGAGTGGTTTTCCCCACTGTAACAAGTTAAGGAAATAAGGAGTCTTTTTTGTAAGGAGAATGGTTGCGGACAGGAGTCAGTTATTTTTGGCACGGTGATCCATCTGTCCCTTCCTTCTCAGAGTCACTGTGGGTGATTCCAGAGCTGCGCTAGCCGCTAGCCGCTTATTCTTAGTCGGGTGCCAGTGTCATGCACCGAAAAATAGCTGATCTTTAAGCTCACACTTGAGGCTTACGGTTAAAAATGGCAAAATGTATTAAAAATATCATTGATAAGATTGCTGTCCAAAAAAAGTTGATGTCCTCACAAGGATAGTAATACAAACGTGTGTGTGTGTGTGTGTTCGGATAGGCAGGCACTTTACCACTGTGCCACCCGAGCGCTATACGCAGTGGTGGAAAGTAACTAAGTACATTTACTTAAGTACTGTACTTAAGTAAAATTTTGAGGTATTTGTACTTTACTTGAGTATTTCTAATTTCCAATACTTTTACCTCTACTCCACTACATCTCAGAGCCACATACTTTTGCTCCACTACAATTATTTGAAAGCTTTAGTTACTGGTTACTTTTCAGATATAAATGATGATATTATGAAACATACATTTACCACTTTGGCCCTATTATGTACCTAGGCTATTTTCAAATATTTTTGTACTTTTACTTTTGGTACTTTAAGTACATTTTGATTCTACTTTTGTACTTTTACTCAAGTACATTTTGTCTAACCCGCGACACGCCGTCAAGCTCGATTATCAGCGTATATGTGGTTTGTGCCTGGACCGCTAGGCCAAGTAAAGAATTTGAGTACTTTTTCCATCACTGGCTATACGTGTCCTTGTACTTGCGAGTAAAACAAAATGAAAACTAATCCGAGTACTTATTCCACCCCTGGACACGAATGGCAGGGCACACATGTGCGTGCGAGCGTGCACGTGGCCGGGCCTGCCCCCCCCTGCGATGCGATGGATCAATGGTGTTTTAGCGTTCCGCTGGCGTGCCAGCGGGAGGGCTGAGGCGACCGTGGCATGGAGTGTTGCTCCGAAATGCCACGGGCCTAATTAAGGATTACTGGGGATGAAGTCCTTTGCTTTTAAAACAGGCACGAAACGGGCTCCGCCAGGACAATCTTTAGCCAGCTGTGATTTAAGAGGGGGGGGGGGGGACAAGAGGGGGGGGGGGGACAAGAGTGCAACGGGGGAAGGCAAGCCTGTCCAACTCACACCAATCTAATTAACGGAGGGAGGGGGGAGGTCTGACTCACAGAAAAAAAACTAAAAAACAACAACAAAACAACAGAAGCTAGGGCAGGAACCTTGTATGTCCAAAACTGTTCCTTTTGAGCAAATGGGGGGGGGGGGGAAGAGAACCTGTGTTCCAATGGATCCAGCGTTGTTATTATTTAGTCCATAAGCTCTTGTTAATGCGTTCCATTGGTTCAATATTTATAAGATCCGTGGACAAAATTAAACGCTTTCACTTTCTTTTCACAAAAATAGTGAAAATGGCCGATCTACACGCTCACCTTGATTAGGAACTGGTTGGAATAACGTGTTCCTTCCACGCGTTACGTCCAACCAGGGAAACTCCCCTTTGTCAGGTGATAAGAAGCGGCCTGCTCACTGCCTCATGCATTGAAGGAGGCATGAGCTCAGTTCGGGGCTCTCCCCAGACTGCCAGAGGGAGAGTAGCACCCAGGGTTAAAAGCTTAGGCAATTGGCACTGGGTGAAAAATGGGTTACAGAAATCGTGGAAAAAAAAACAAAAAAAAAAACGAGACATTGTTTGTTTACATCCGCGCCGGTGGGAAAAAAATCGGATCGTCACAATCTGAACAGTGGCAGTGGTGGATTAATTAATTAATTAATACCTGGAAATGAATGTGTTGTTAAAGTATTCAATCAATCAATCTCTTCTAAAAAAAAAATTAACTAATTTAAAACGTTGAAATATGGAGATACAAGTTTTCAAGCCCGACATTAACAGACAAACACGGTCCCATTTTCTCTTCAGAGCGCTACATTTTAGACTGCAGATCCTGAAGACGGTTAACATCAATCTATTCCCGCACGGCGGAGGAGGAAAAGTTAAATAGTTTTTTTTGGGGGGGGCTTACACGGGCGGCCCCCCCTGCGGGCCTATGAGCAGTTACTGATTGTTTTTGTTTGTCTGTTTTACTGACATGATTAATACATTTTCCACAAACAACGTAGGTGCACCTCTGCTTCTCATCCAACATTTACGGAGACATGGCACACAGATCGATAGGACGTGAATAATGACATTTGGGTGAATGTTTGATAAATGGCGTGATACGAGTTGTTGGCAAAGTCACTGTGACTGGAGGCAGCGATGGAGGGAAAAAAAACACATGTACAGATCACAGCTACAGAGGTAAAGAGATAACATACACCAGTGGTTCTCAAACTGTTTCTTCAAAATCTAAAATTTGTAATCTTGTTTGAAAAAAAAACAACTGCTGATGATGTCACTGGTAGGCGGGGTTTCTGAAGTGTCCACAGCCCTCCTATGAGACACATACAGAGTAGGAAAAACTCATGAGCATTAGTGAGGACCATATAGATGAAGTTGAAAATGAGTGAAGTGGTCCTTTAGGTGGGGTGACAGTGGCCCGCCGCTTTGGAAAAACGGGAGGTTCCCGGTTCGATCCCCGGCTCCCCCCTGTACCTCGGTTAGCGTCGAAGTGCCCTTGAGCAAGACGCTGAACCCCCCCAACTGCTTCTGCGCGTGTGTGTGTGTGTGTGTGTGTGTGTGTGTGTGTGTGTGTGTGTGTGTGTGTGTGCGTGTGCGTGTGAGACAATGGGTGGATAAAGGCCCTATATAAATGCACCAGTTTCTTTGTTTTATTATGTTCTAAGTGCTTAACCTTCTAATGAATAAACAGTTACTTTTTGCTCTTCCCTGCGTGGGTCTGCACTTCCTCTTCATTGACAATTTAGATGCTAGACTCTGTATGTTATTTAGATCAATGGTGTGTAGCTTACTTTTTATCTCAGATACCAGATATCCATTTTTGAATTGTTTGTGTTTTTTTAACCCATTTTTTGTTTTAGTGTTGGCTATTCAAAAATAGCAGATGTAAAAGCTCAAGCGCAGGGTGTCACAAAGTGATGTGCTGCAAGCTATTTTTCAACATCGTTGAAAAATCGCGAAAGTGTTTGAACACAAATCTTCTCTTCTGGGAGTCCCTGGTGCGCGCGTGCGCGCACACGCACACACACACACACACACACACACACACACACACACACACACACACACACACACACACACATATATATATATATATATATATATATATATATATATATATATATATATATATATATATATATATATATATATATATATATATATATGAATACAATTAAAACATTGGAGGTCCTCGACATGAAAAGGTTTGAGAACTAACTACTACAAGACATTTGTATAATTGGCCTCAGGTCTTAATGGGTTAATGTTATTTCACAACTGATCGCCCTACTTTGTCGTGCAAGGGTGTTTGTCGTGCGACGGTTATTCGGCCGCTTACAGTATGAGATGGATGAGATCGTTAGTTCTTTGTTTAACTTTACTTTTTGAAAAATAATAACATATATAAATAAATAAATCAGTGACTTTTTCTGGATCAGGGCCCACTTGAGAATCTCAAAAGTATTCGCGGCCCACCGATCAGACCACTTAAGTTAAGTGGTCTGATCGGTGGGCCGCGTGCATTTTTTAAATGTATTTATTTCTGTTCGGGCTCGGATCAATGGAACTGACATTAAGTTGTTATTCATCTTTATCACAATTGAAAACTCACTTTTTTTTTTAATTATAAAGATAATAAAATGTGCACATTAATAACTATAGTTATATTCGCTAGTGGGCCCCGGACCACAGGTTGAGACCCACTGGAAAAATAAGTAGCCTCAATAAAATAAAATAATGTATATATATGAAAAAGAATCGATTCATCTCCCGTTGAATCAAATCAAGTGGAATTAAAAACAAATGCCATGTGAATCCTATCCAACACGAACGGCATGTCTTACAACCTTTTTCACAGCTTCTGAACAACCATAATAATGCTTTTATTGGACGACTGTTATTTGCTTTTTATTGCTCGATGTTATTGTTTTAAAGATGTCCCCCGGGCAGCACGTTTTTTTTTCCGTCTGCGATGGGGGGGCGAGCGGAGCGTCACAGAGTTGACATTCCGTCAGCGTGAGATTTCTAACGCCATCTCCCTTCAAAAGAGACAGAAAATAATAAAATAATAATAATGATAAATAAACCACGCACGCACGCACATACACACACACACACACACACACACACATCAAAGACAAGGTGCCGTCTTTGATGTCGAACCGTGAAAATAACTATTTATTTGATATGCATAGGGAGGAAGAACCATTTTAATTGAAAGTGTCAAATTATGATTTTGATGAATATTACAGACCTACAGCAGAATGTCTGCTTTAGAATATGTTGCTGTACACAGTACAACATTGTTTTCTTTCCTTTTTTCAAAGTAGAATTATTTGTAAAATTTTTAGCATTGGCTATTCAAAAGTTGCAGATCTCCAAGCTCACAGCGCTTCACTTCATGATTTATTTATTTTTTTGTTGAAAAATTGTGAAAAATCGTGAACAAATCTGAATCTTTTAACACAAATCTTCTCTTCTGGGGGTTCCCTGGCACAACACGTTTTCAGAAGGGGTGGGGGTTGGGGGGGTCCACGGCCAAACACATATCATTGTGGGGGTCCTTGGCACGAAAACGGTGTTGGAGAACTACTGATTTAGAGGGCCTTTTTTTCGAACCGTTCTCGGGTCTTAATGGTGTAGGTAAAAGTAGCAATACCACATACTCTGTTGTAGAGTGTTAGTGCTACTATGAGTAATACCATTAGCTACAGTGGACACACACAGCAGGGAGCTAGGACTGTGTGTGTGTGTGTGTGTGTGTGTGTGTGTGTGTGTGTGTGTGTGTGTGTGTGTGTGTGTGTGTGTGTGTGTGTGTGTGTGTGTGTGTGTGTGTGTGTGTGTGTGTGTGTGTGTGTGTGTGTGTGTGTGTTATCTGAGTTATCTGAAGCCATCAATGATTAATGTCCCAAGCCAAGCCACATCACAAAGAGAGAGCTGGCCACATGACAAGCACCAGCTTGGGGAATCTCTCTCTCTCTCTCTCTGTGTGTGTGTGTGTGTGTGTGTGTGTGTGTGTGTGTGTGTAAGGCTGCAGCCGATGATGTCTCTGGGGAAATCTGGGTCTTCATGTCAGCCCTGCGTCCCTTCCAACACACACACACACACACACACACACACACACACACACACACACACACACACACACACACACACACACACACACACACACACACACACACACACACACACACACACACACAGGTGGTGGTGACACTGATAACCATCTGTGCGGTGGGGTCTGGCTACCTGTCTGTGTAGTATAGCCCCAGGGAGGCTAACAGGATGCTAACATTACAATGCTCAGGGCTTCACAAGCCTTCCAATTGATTGGACACACACACACACACACACACACACAACCACACACACACTCGCTGCTGTTTGCGTGAATGCATCATGTCTAGCACCAACAACAGATGAGAGGTGACGCTGTGTTGGCCATTATCTCCTATAGCGTGGCGTAATATGATAGATCACGGCTACGGGCACATTATTCGGTTCCCTTTGTACACTCTGAGTTGTATTCGATCTTTGAAATGATACATTTCGAGAACCACCGGTATTGCAATTAGTTTAGCACAGCGGTTCTCAAACTTTTCAAGCCATGACGCCCAAAAAGAATCATATTTGAACTGAACTGTTGAAAAGTACTGAACCCAAGCACTTAACATGTACAGTAGGAGAGGATCTGCTATAATTTTTTTTTGTGCCTCTATTATTTGACAATTTGGCCAATGTTTGACCGGTTTTTATAGTATAGTTTCTTGATTACTTTTGATGATGCTGTAATGTTTTTTTTTTTAAATCTTTTCTTTCTTCATTTTTTTAAATGGTCACTTCACTGTCAACTGGGGACCGCCAAAACTCATGTGGGGACCCCCCCTGGGGGTCCTGACCCCACAGGTTGAGAACCACTGGTCTAGCAGGCGTGAAGTCCACTTGCCAGCTCTGACAGTGTTATTAAAAACCTGGTTCCGGAAACCGTTCCAAATGTGATGGAACCGATTCCTGTTTCCTCAAAGTTTGATCCGGTTCCTCCGGATCCCAGCCCTATACCTGTCAGTGGGGCAGTGGTGGAAAAAGTACTCAAATGTTTTACTTAAGTAAAAGTACCAATACTGCAATGTAGAAGTACTCTGTTACAAGTAGAAGTCTGGAATTCAAATTTGACTTGAGTAAGAGTACAAAAGTATTCCCAGCAAGCACAATGACGTCATGATGACGTTATGATGACGCCCGGTCATCACCCCGGTGACGTTCAGGACTAGGCCAGATCACAGCCCATATGGGGATGATCTTTACGTCATTTACAGGACGTCATCACCGGGACATCATATGGACATTTGGACAGCAATTTTGGGTGATGAGAAATGTGTTTAGATGACGTCCTGGAAGTGACGTTGTTGTGGTCAGGATTAATTTTGGTTGAAATCAGGTGATATTCTGGGCCAGATCTGACTTGTCTTGGTTTGACTTGATCTAGCCCCAATCGAGACGTCACTGATTGGTCCGGGTCCTGACTGTGCTTGCTGGGTTGGTATCAAAATGTACTTAAAGTACCAAAAGTAAAAGTAGTAGTAGTTTGAAAATAGCAGATCTGCAAGCTCACAACGCGTCACGATGCGTTGTGAGCTTGTAGATCGGCTATTTTCAAATTGCCTAGGTATAAAATAGGACTAAAGTGGTTAATGCATGTTTTATAATGTAACAATTGATAATTGCAAAGTAACTAAAGTTTTCAAAACATTTTAGTGGAGTAAAAGTACAATATTTGCCTCTGAGATGTAGTGGAGTAGAAGTAAGAGTACTGAAAATTGGAAATACTCCAGTAAAGTAAAACATACCTCAAAATTGTACTTAAGTACAGTACTTGAGTAAATGTACTCAGTTACTTTACACCACTGCAGTGGGGGAGGGACTGGCTTGTTGTTTTTGGTGTGG
Organism: Gymnoscopelus braueri; assembly: GCF_963280865.1. Lineage (NCBI taxonomy): Eukaryota > Metazoa > Chordata > Actinopteri > Myctophiformes > Myctophidae > Gymnoscopelus > Gymnoscopelus braueri. The sequence continues at coordinate 5,465,770 of NC_137622.1, read as the reverse complement.
ATTATCTGTGGATTCTCTGGATTAGCCAAAATCTGGAGGATCAAATGAATAAATAATTCATAAGGTATGGACTACCAAATGAGGGCAACGATACAGAAAATTGAGCAAAGAGAAAGGTACTGTAAAGCTCCTTTCAAAGCCTTTTCTTTAATGTATTTTTGGGGGATTTTTTGCCTTTATTGACAGCAGCAGTGGAGAGAAATGTAGGCAAGAGTAGGGGCAGGACAGGACGTCCACTAAAAAGTCTGTCTGTATTCCAACCAGGAGCTTTAACAAATTAATATAAATCAATCTGATTACACATTTAAGACCTGTTTTATGTTTTTCGTAAAATGGTGTCACAGACATTTTTTGAAAAATAAAAGAGCTCATAGATCTACTTTGTGAAAAACCTATTGTTGTTATTTTTTTTATATTGTCTCGGTCATTGTGGAAACCTATGTTCAAAACTGTTACTTTTCAAGACTCAAATTCAAAAGTATCAAAAGGAGCAGATCTGGCCGCCCGCTGACCTAGCGGTCCAGGTGCATGCCACATATAGGCTCTAATGCCTGACAGCATGTTGTGGGTTCGACTCCCGTTCCCGACAACCTTTGCTGCGCGTCTCTCCCCATCTCTCTCCCTGTTTCCTGTCTATCTCCTGTACTATCAATAAAGGCAGAAAAAGACCCAAAAATATCTTTAAAAAAAAGAAAGAAACAAAAAAAAGGAGCAGATCTACAAGCTCAAAACATGTCACTTTGCACTTAGAGCTTGTAGATCTGCTACTTTTGATACTTCTGTGTGACGCTGTGGTATGATCAAGTAGGCAGGGCGTTAATTTACGAAAAAAACACAATATAGAGATATACGAGGTATCTTTCCGAGAACAACGATATATCATTTCACAATCTGTTTTATGTTCTAAATATTTCAAAATGTTTAGTAATAATAATCTAAATGTGAAAAGTAACTCAAATAAGTGTAGTGAAGTCAAAAGTACAATATATGCCTCAGAGATATAGTGGAGTACAATTGTATTTAAGCATCGAAAAAATTAAGTGAAATACTCAAGTGAAAGTACAGTAGGCCTACATACAAATTGCACAGTAAAATGTACTTAGTTAGCTTCCAGCGTTGCTAGGCACCACCTACACATTATTATGTTCTCGTTTGTTGAGCGTGACCTATCCAGTCTGTCGAGCTGATCCAATTCGTGTGGTATTTCCAACTAACGGAGTGCGTTTTACACCAGGGAGTAGATCTCAAAGTGATATCAAGGCGGTCTTTAGCGTCAAGGTTTTTGCTCTGCTAGCGCTAACGCGTAGCGCCGCGCACACCGTGGCACCCTGTTTGTTCTGCCTGTCGCAGCGTAATTTTATTCTTTCCCCCTCCCTCCTCCTCCGATGAGGGGCTTGTTTCATTACGCCATTAGCCGCCTTATTTCCGCTTAAAATTACCTCTCTCCTATGACAACCAGCTCGCGGTGAGTCTCGCAGGGAAAGTTCTGTCGCCCTTGTGTGTTTCTGCGTTCGCGTGCCGGATGTCCGCACTCGCATGTGTGTGTGTGTGTGTGTGTCTGAATGAGAAAGAGGGTATTCCCAAGAAAGGGGTGTTTCTTCACCTCACTGAACAAGAATAATGAGTTGCTATTCCACGGAGGTGGGGGGGGTGGGGGGACGGGGACGAGGGGGGGTGGAGGGGGGGGAACGACAACCACAAGCCATCTCCCCGTCGTCTCCCCATTATTTGCCAATTACCGGCATGTAAAAATGTCTCACATTATACTAAGCAAGCAAGCAAGCCTTCTCCACGCCTCATAATAGCTGTTGTAATTTACTAATTCATTTTTGGAGGATTTTGAGGTATTATTCCGACGAGCTATTCCGGCGCCGTAATTGGTAAGGGGGAGGGAGGGGGGGGGGGCTTGATTAGTAAATTAGCTCAATTTACGTCGCGGGATCCGCCCTCGGAACCCCCCTGCTCCCACCCCCACCGCTAACGTACTCAAGCCTAATTTATGCCCCGTTGTCACCAAGAATAGCTCAGCTGAGCTTGTAGATCTGCTATTTCCGCAGTAAGTACGACAAAGAGTAGATCAGGCTCATGTGATTTGACTTCCTGCTCCTTTTATGTTGCGGTCCGCCCATTCATTGGTTCTCCATGTTTAGCTTTTTTCTCCCTTGGAGATTCCACTTCTTTCTTTTTTTTGTCAAGGACCCCCAAAATTATATGTATTTGGTTGCGGACCCGCATCTCAAAATATATTGTTCCACGGTCCCCCTGAAGCAAAGATTTGAGTAAAAAAAATTTGCTTTCAAAAATATATATATTCAAAGATTTGCACAAATTTTTTAGATTTTTCAAAAATAGCAGATATACAAGCTCCGCCACACCAGCGGCCCGCGGGCCAAAGATCCCCCTTCTTACATCTGACAGGCAAGCTGAGACCACCCCACATTTCTGATAAAAAAACATAAAAAATCAAGTCATGATTTTGCGCAACACGTTTGCAAATTTGGACTACTCCACCTCCAAAAAAAGCCTTGATCTTTGTCCCCAATCATCTAGCCCCCCCTTCCCCCCCAAGCGGTACCCAGACCCCATGTCTGGGAAACAACTGCCACCAATTACATGAAGAGCATAGCGTTGAATTATCTGCAGTAAAAAGACATTAGCTGGCAGCTCTCGGCTCCGTTTTGGGATTAGGCTCCGCAAGTACGGGCAACTTTCATTATCTTTCAGTAAAAAAAAAGGGAGAAAAAAGGGGGTTGTTGCGTTGTGGGCTTCTCTGCCTGCCTGCCTGCCTGCCGCAGATATATAAAATGGAGGCATTCTAATGAAACTTTTGATCCGGTGATATTATTATTATTATTGTAATATGCTCGTGGTTGAGCGAGCCGGCGGGCCATTGACGACCGTAATGAACCCTCCAGTTGTGTTCCTTTTTGTAGTTTCAATTCAATAACAGAACTGCCCATTTCTTGATGCTATTCCAACTTTTTTTGTTTCGTTTTGCTTTGTTTAAGTTACGCCATCAGCCCTGGTCAGCAATATTATTATTATTATGTAATCTAGTTTCTATAAGCCTTGCAGCATCCCCAGGTGTGTCCAATATACTGCACTGTAGCTCATACCGATTTTCTTTGGAAAATAAGCACTTTGATGACATTTCAGTAAAAGGCCAATACATGCTTCTGACTTCAGGAAAACCTTCCGGTTCCGACAGGCTGGAACCAGGAGGAACCGGATCCAACCGAACCGGGAATCGGTTCCATCACATTTGGAGGTTCCGTTTCTGGAGCCAGGTTTTATGAACTGTCAGAACTGGTATGTGGACTTCTTGTCTGCTATACAATTACAATACAATGGTTTTCAAACGTGTTTTTTGTATTATTTTTGTATTTTTTTCATTTCAAGGAACAACCATAACTCTTGAGAGTGTACAAATTGGAACCAAATGGACATTGGATATGTCGGCAGTGGTGTAAAGTAACTAAGTACATTTACTCAAGTACAATATTTAGGTATTTGTACTTTAACTCCACTACAATTATTTGAAAACTTTAGTATAGTTACTTTGCGGATATACATTATTAGATAATAAAACATACATTAACCACTTTGGCCCTATTTTATACCTATACAATGTTTGAAAATAGCCGATCTACAAGCTCACAACGCGTCGCATCGTGACATGTTGTGAGCTTGTCGATCTGCTATTTTCAAACATTGTAGTACTTTACTTTTGGTGCTTTACGTATGTTTTGATGCCAATACTTTTGTACTTTTACTCAAGATTTTGAACACAGGCCTTTGACTTGTACAGAGTATGTCTGCATCGTGGTATTGCTACTTTTACTCAAGTGAAATATCTGAGTACTTTTTCCACAACTGTATGGCGGAACAACCCACATTTCCATTTCCAGGAAAGTTAACAGTTTTGGACATGCAAGGTTGTTCCACCCGACAGTGTATCAAACGTGAATATTTTGTTTTCATCTGAAACGTTCAAATCCTGTCGAAAACACATTGTTGAAAGTGGAGCTACTGTCTGCACTCAAATCAAATAAATCCAGGGGCGCTTTCAATCTGTTTAGTTTTTTTTGTGGCTTGTGTTTTGCTTTGAATAACCCATTTAGACCGGGAACGCATCCGTGTAACCACTTTTATCCATATTTTATACTTTGGCTATTCAAAAAATAGCAGATATACAAGCTCATAGCACGGCACCGAGTGCCGCGCTATGAGCTTGTAGATCTGCTATTTTTTTTTAAAGTCTTGAACAATTTTGTGCAAATATTTGAATATATATATATTTTTAAAGGGAACAATTGTAACTCAAATCTTTGCTTCATGGGGGTCGATGGAACAAAATATTTTGAAATGGGTGTCTGCGGCCAAATATATATCATTTTGGGTGGTCCTTGACATGAACAAGTTTGAGAACCACTGAAACATACTTCTTTTTTTTTAACTGTAGGATTTAGAAGACATTTGTAGAATCCCCAGAAGCAAAGATTTGAGTTATAAATGTTTGCCTTCAAATATATAGTCAAAGATTTGCAAAAATGTTCAAATTTTTTTCAAAGAATAGCAAGCTCATAGCACGACACTCTGTGCCGCACTATGAGCTTGTAGATCTGCTATTTTTTTAGTAACCCTAAGAAATCTTAAAAATGACACAGACGCGTTCCCGCTCTGAAGGGGATAACAGGCTGACACAGCAGGTATACCGAAGCCCATTTAGACCGGGCCGCTTCTCCTCTCTGCCATTATTTTAGTATTCATGTCCCCTGCTCTCCCGTTCCCCGTCTCACTCCATTGTGCCGTCCACTAAAAGCGGAAAGATTCTCCAGAAGTTGTCACTTGGTAAGAGAAAGTGACTATAATAGAACGGCAATTTGTCTCCGCAATAAACTTTAATGCACTCTGCCGTAATGCGCTCGCACGGAAGACAAAGAGCGTGAGCCGACTAGACTATGGGTCAAAACCTGGTACATGGCTTGGTGCTGTGTGTGTCAGAGAGGCTGGAGGGTTTTCTAAGCCATTAACTCTTTCACTGCCAAGAGTATTTTCATAAAGTAATCCCCCAGTGCCAGCAATTTTCTTTTTTTTTTTGTTGCTATTTTGTAATTTAATTTTCAAATAGCTTGTCTTCTGCAATTTTAAAACACCTACGACAGTTCTACCAGTGGAGAGCAGCAAATCGACACATTGATTACCTCGCTGACTCGCTCACCCCCTCCCAAACAGGCCTACGTCACATCCGGTCAAAAAACGGATGTGACGTTTTCGACAATCTGTGATCGGGGTAAAATACGATGTGATACACGACTACGATGACTGATCGTCACCCAGACCAAAGAGAACAGAAGTGGACCTCTCCGTTCGTTTTTTATACCGTGTGAAAAACCGTGACTTTCCCTATTCTGGCCGAAAATGACCGCGGGAAAAAATGAGAACCGGAAACGGAATCTGCGTCATGAAACCGGAACCCAATGAGTCTGAAGGAGTCAGGAAGCGAAAGTGATCATGAAAAATAAACAGAATAACGCGACCACAGTCAAAAGTAAAAACTCGGGATTTCTCGTGCTGGCAGGGAGGGTACTCGGGAATAGAATATTTGTTAAATCACAGCTCACAAGCTCGCAGCGCAACACAAAGTGACCTTGTACATCTGCTATTTTTGACTAACTAACCCCCACCCCAAAAAATGTAAAGTTAAAAACAATATTCATGAATAAAAAAAAAGAAATAATAATAATATTTTTTTATAATTCCTTTAAAAAAATAAGTAGTGAAAAGCAGATCTACAAGCTCACAATGCGCTGCATGCTCTCTATAGCAATGATAGAGATCATTGCATTTCAATGATAGTAACCATTGCGATAGGGAGAGAGTGTTTGTTCGGTAACACGGGTCTCCCCGTCTCTCCAAGCTCTTTAAGAAACGGAACACTATTTTTCAAGTGGGTTTCTAATTACATCCAACCAAGGGGAGACCCATTTATCATGCAGCTTCAATTTTATAGTGTTCAAATTTGGCACAAAATCACCATTTTCTGGATGTCTGTCAGTCATTCCTTCACAAACTGGATTTGGCAAGAGATAGACTGCAGTGCGTGCATGCGTGTGTGCATGCGTGCGTGCGTGCGTGCGTGCGCGTGTGTGTGTGAGTGTAAGGACATATGGATGTATATGCCCCATGCTGGCACCGTTTGGCAGTAAATGATGTCTGAATAAGGGAGAGACAAATAGACATGGACGTGTATAGGAGTGTGAAATAAACATCCCCCTCTCTCTCTCTCTGCCAATCTATATGTGTCTCTCACTCCATCTGTTGCCCCCCGTCTGTTTATTAATATCACATCTCTCCATTAGCCGCCCCCCCCCTCCCTTTCACACACATCCTGTCTTCACTTCACACGCACGCACGCATGCACGCACGCACGCACGCACGCACGCACGCACGCACGCACGCACGCACGCACGCACGCACGCACGCACGCACGCACGCACGCACGCACACACACACACACACACACACACACACACACACACACACTCACGCATGCATGCACACCCACGCAAACCTACACACACACACACACACACACACACACACACACACACACACACACACACACCACACACCACACACACACACACACACACACAGATGGTGTGACAGAGAGACACGCAGAGAGTGAAGGACGTGTAACAGTAGATAGATAGGTACAGTAGGTACTGTAAGTAGGTAGGTAGATAGATAGATAGATAGACATAGACAGATAGGTAGGTACTGTATGTAGGAAGGCATAGCAGTGGTGTGTTCTATCGACGTGTTACGCTATACACGACTACACGTACTGTAGTATGACATGAAGATGTATTTATTTTTAAAGCGTAACCCTACTAACCATCAGTGGTGTAAAGTAACTAAGTACATTTACTCAAGTAGGCTACTGTACTTGGGTACAATTTTTAGGTATTTTTTATTTTTCTGGAGTATTTCCAATTTGCAGTACTTCTACTCCACTACATCTCAGAGTCAAATATTGTACTTTTTACTCCACTACAATTATTTGAAAAGTTTAGTTACTATAGATTTTGATTATATTTGCAACACACACTAACCTCTTAAGGCCCTATTTTGACCATTTGAAAATAGCCGATCTACAAGCCAGAAGAGTAGAGTTGTGTTAAAAAAATAATCAACATTATTCAAAATGTTTCAAACACTTTCAAGATTCTTCTAAAATGTTCAAAAAATGTCCGTCCGTCCAGCGCAGCACGATCGTCTCGGAAAACAAGGAAGTGTCGATCAAATAGAATACATTTTCGGTTACTGCATTTAGTTTTAGATTTTATGCGAGAAACAAATGTATTTCTGGCTTCAAATGTTTTCAAAAACATTCTTGAGAGCAACGTTTAGTCGTCAATGGTATGGCGCGTTTGTTTACATGGCTGTCATGTTGGATACAGCACAAAATCAAGCAGCAAAGGTTGATATGAGCAGGTGCTCTGAGCCTTTGATTAGACATCCAGCTCACCGGTCATTATCCAGAAATAACGCACCGCTGAATTCAGCGATTGACCAATCGGAATCAAGCATTCAACCAAGCCGTGTAATAAACACTTATAAGTGACTCCAACAGCATGCTTGCGTAGAAAAGGTCACACAGGCAACGGGGTTCATGGTTTACTAGCAGGGAATTAAAACATTATAATAACCAGAAATGACAGCAGGTATGAGAACATGTACTGTAATGACACATGCAACCTGGCAGTGCAGTGGTCTGGTGTGTTGCGTAGGAACCACAACACAGAACATGCATTTTTTTGTTCACTAAAGAGCTAGAGAGAGACATGGAGACTCCTGTTACTGAACACACACTCTATAGCAATGATTACCATTAGAATATATATCTATTTACAGACAGACAGTGAGACAGGGACAGACAGACAGTGAGACAGGGACAGACAGACAGTGAGACAGAGACAGACAGACAGACAGACAGACAGACGGGGACATACAGACAGACAGTGATACAGGTACAGACAGACAGACAGACAGACAGACAGACAGACAGACAGACAGACAGACAGACAGACAGACAGACAGACAGACAGACAGACAGACAGACAGACAGACAGACAGACAGACAGACAGACACATATAGACAGGCAGACGGACAGACAGACAGACGGGGACATACAGACAGACGGGGACATACAGACAGACAGTGATACAGGTACAGACATACAGACAGACAGACAGACGGGGACATACAGACAGACAGTGATACAGGTACAGACAGACAGACAGACAGACAGACAGACGGGGACATACAGACAGACAGTGATACAGGTACAGACAGACAGACAGACAGACAGACAGACAGACAGACAGGGACAGATACACAGACAGACAGACAGACAGGTTCCCTCAGGCCATGGACAGATTGGTCTCCTTGGAAGCAGGATTACAGCGGCATAAGACCGTCCTGCTGTTGGCGCATGTGCACGAGTGCACGTGCGCATGTCTGCCGTGTATTACAGGATGTGTGTGTGTGTGTGTGTGTGTGTGTGTGTGTGATATTATGCATGCTCATTTGATCTTAGTTGCTTATTTGTGTTGTCTGCAATGCCCCTGCACTGTGTGTGTGTGTGTGCACTCTCTCCATTGGTTCTCAAACTGTTTTGTCCATGTCAAGGCCCCCCAAATGAATATGTATTTGGCTGCGGACCCCCATATGAGAACAGTGTGTGTGTGCCAGGGACCCCTATCAGAGCAAATCTGTCAAAACATGTTTGAAAAATGTGTTTATCTACAAGGTCACGACGCATCGGACTGTGACATGTTACGACCTAACTCGGATATTTTCGAATAGCCAAAAAGAAAAAAGAAGACTGTGTTAAACTGTCTCTGTCTTAAACAAAGACAGAACTGAAGTAATATTT
>NC_137622.1:5449325-5451825 GCF_963280865.1 Gymnoscopelus braueri | reverse complement strand
AAAACAGCTATTTTCGTCAAAGTGGTTAAAGGTAGGGTAAGTATGATCATTTTTGGTTAAAACAAAAAGTTTTGTGTTAAAAGGTTAAAGCACTATATTGTGATACTAATCATTGCTATAGAGTGTTTGTTCAGTAACAGGAGTCTCCCTGTCTCTCCAGCTCTTTATTAAACAGAAAATACATTTTCAGGTAGGTGACAACATTTCAGCCGATCAGGAGAGAGTACCCATTTATCAGCATCATTTTTATAGTGTCCCAGTTCCAATTTTGTCTGCTTATTTATTTGTGTCATCACTTCCAATTTCACTTGTTTAATCTATATCCTGACTGAGTTCTCTATCCTGATTGGATAAAATTGGTATATCCCGACGTAAAAAATGCATAATAATAATATTAATAATAATAACCTGTAGTCAGGGGTGGAAACATCGGTTCCAGTTTAACCCATTAATACCGGGAAAGCATCCGTGTCATATTAGATTGTATCCATTATTTTTGTACCGTGCTATGAGCTTGTAGATCTGCTATTTTTGAAATTGTTTGGAAATTGGCGCAATTCTTTGAATATATATATATATATATATATATATATATATATATATATATATATATATATATATATATATATTATACATTTTTAACTCAAATCTTTGCTTCTGGGGGGTCCCTGGAACCCACTATTTTGAGATTGGAGTGGGCGGCCAAATCCATACAATTCTGGAGGTCCTTGATGGGTTAATAAGCTATAATAAATTTTAAAAATCAACCAATGACAAGTATTAACAGGAGCGTGTGACTAAATAGTAACTATACATTGGATTCATTTGGAACACAGGTTATTTTCTTTCCCCCCACATTTTCCTGGTTTTGGACATACATGCTTTCCGTTCCGACAGCGACCACGTGAAGCCCTCAGACCTCCAGTCATGTATACAGTAGACATACTGTACTCTCGCACACGCTTCTGATTTGCATAATAAGCTCTTTGAAGTAATGCCTCCCCGCTGTCAATAAGCCATGAGACACTCTCACAGCCCTCTGTGCCACCACACACTCACCACTGTGCCGGCGTCTCTGCCTTGAACATTCCCAGAGAAAGTGTTGGAAAGTACAGTACAGTACAGTACTTAAGTACATTTTTGAGGTATTTCGAATTTCCAATACTTTTACTTCTACTCCACTACATTTCAGTGGCACATATTGTACTTTTACTCCACTACAATTATTTGAAAACTTTAGTTACTAGTTACTTTTCATATATAAATGATGATATTATAAAACATACATTAACCACTTTAGCCCTATTTTGTAACTAGGCTATTTGAAAATAGCCGATCTACAAGCTCACAGCGCGTCGCATCGCGACGCGTTGCGAGCTTGTTGATCTGCTATTTTCAAATATTTTAGTAGGCTACTTTTACTTTTTGTACTTTAAGTATATGTTGATGCCAATATTTTTGTACTTTTACTCCAGTAAATTTTGAATTCTATACTTTTACTTCTAACTGAGTATTTCTATATTGCAGTACTGGTACTTTTACTTCAGTAAAACATTTGAGTACTTTTTCCACCACTGCCCAGGTAGAATAACCCACTAAGACCGGTTCTACAAATGCCCTCTAAATCACTAGTTCTCACACTATTTTGTAATTCAAAATAAAATAAAAAACACTTTCAATATGTTTTAACCAAAAAAAAGTATCATAAATAGCAGATGTGCAAGCTGTGAGATTGTAGATCTGCTATTTTTGAATAGCCGACGCAAAAATGTAAATGTCCCGGTCTCTCTCTGTGGGATAAAGTACTTCAGTATAAGTATCAATACTACTATGTAGATATACATATATAGATATACTGGTCTCTCTAGTAAAGGGAGAGAGAGAGAGAGAGAGAGAGAGAGAGAGAGAGAGAGAGAGAGAGAGAGAGAGAGAGAGAGAGAGAGAGAGAGAGAGAGAGAGAGAGAGAGAGATGAGTAGATATAGATGTACTACTCGCTATAGTAAAAGTATATATATACTACTCTCTCTAGTTAAAGAGAGAGTAGTACACTCAAGTTTTACTTGAGTGAAAGTGAAAACATATTGGCATCAAATTATCCCTAAAGAACCAAAAGTAACAGTAGGTAAAAAATGGGAAATGTCAAAATATTTGTGAAAACAGCAGAACATGTTGTAGCCTACTCTATCTATGAAATTAAAAGCTGATCACTGGGTTCCCTTGTCTGATCGGACAAAATTGGTGACCCACCAATGCATTCTCTATTAATATCTGGAGAGACTGGGAGACCAACGTCAATACACGCACGCCCACACACGCACGCACACGCACACACACACACACACACACACACACACACACACACACACACACACACACACACACACACACACACACACACACACACACACACACACACACACACACACACACACAGAAGAAGAGGAGTACGTGTATGACATTACCCGGGTAGCGTGAGTAATCTGATATGGCTGCCTGCTC
>NC_137622.1:5444325-5446825 GCF_963280865.1 Gymnoscopelus braueri | reverse complement strand
TAACACAGAGAGTATATTATGGGGGGGGGGGGGGAGAAAATGGCTTCTTCTTCTTCATTTCCCAGACATTATGAGACGATAGCCGCTCCCAGGAATAGACATAAGAATAGCGAATAAAAATGACCAAAAAACTAAGCAGTGGCGTAAATACCACAATGTAGAAATACTCTGTTACAGATGAAAGTCCGGTATTCAAAATTTACTTGAGTAAAAGTACAAAAGCATTTGCATTAAAATACACTTAAGTACAGAAAGTTAAAGTACTCATGTTGCAGAGTGTCCCATTTCACAAGTTCCCAAATGTATAAAAAAATGCTTTGAAAATAGAAGATCTACAAGCTCACAACGCACGTAGATTTGCTATTTTCAAATAGCTAAAGTGTATATATATAGGGCTGAAGTGGTTAATGCATGTTTTGTAATAATTAGGGCTGGGACTTTAAGTGATTAATTTCAATTAATTAATTCCAGAACATTAACGCGATTAGAAACATTTACCCATTTTAACCATGCTTAATTTTTGCACCACGGAACCTTTCTCACTGGACGAGTTTCAGGCGTACCGATCATACCGGTGAACCAAGACCTGTGGTGGTCTGTTTAATATTTTGGCCAAGGATATTGCGGGAGAGTTGGACTGAAGGGATCTATCTTATTTAAATGTTTTGAATCAATCAGGACTAACCAAATTGTTGGTAGTATTATGGCCTTTGAAGCAACAGAGAGAACAAAAGACTAAATTGTTTTAACTTTATACAGGCTACCTGAATCTGTGACACTTTATATTTCTTTGGCTATTCAAAAATAGCAGATCTACAAGCTCATAGCGCGGCACGCTATGAGCTTGTAGATCTGCTATTTTTGAAAAATCTAAAAATATATATATATTTTTTTTTCAAAAAACTGTTAGGATTTAGAAAACAGAATCGCACTGATCTGTTGGTCTGTTTAGAACCACCTTGATAAAAACAAAAAAACTATGTTTTTGCTTAAACTTATGTATCCACACTTATGTACCCAAAATCCGTAGCTTCTTAGGTCAAATATGTGTGACTAAATATATGTGATTAAACATGTGATTAATTTTGATTAATTAATTACAAAGCCTCAAATTAATTAGATTCAACTTTTTTAATTGAGTCCCAGCCCTATTGAAAACGTGTGAAATGGGACATTCTGCAGAATGAATACTTTTGGTACATTTATTGACCAATACTTTTATACTTTTACTCAAGTCATTTTGAATTCCGGACTTCTACTTGCAACATAGTATTTCTACACTGCAGTATTAATACTTTTACTTAAGTAAAACATGTACTTTTTCCACCATTGGTTATAACTCATGTCCATTTTTCTAAGACGAGAGGTTTTTCTTTTAGTTTTTGTTTGAAGTGAGAGCAGGCGGACAGAAACAGAGCCATACAGAGACATGGCAGGCAGGCCCGGCAGGACGAGAATATAGAGATTTGACAACCAGGACGAGCATGGACAGACATGGGACAGACAGATAGACAGATAGACGCCACCAGCGAGAGGAGAAATAGTGACAGCCAAGTCATTGGGGCCGACAGACAGACAGACGTGGTACAGTACAATTGCAGATAGACAGGATTGGCAAGTATTTGCCATGCACACAACACACACACACACACACACACACACACACACACACACACACACACACACACACACACACACACACACACACACACACAACACACACACACACACATATGCGCAGTGCGCAGCGCAGAAACACACACATACACCTTTTTATTGTATTCTTTTTGATCATGCCGTCTCAAGGCAGATCTCAAACTCTCAACCTCACGTTGCCCTTAGGCTCTCTCTCTCTCTCTCTCTCTCTCCTCTCTCTCTCTCTTCTCTCTCTCTCTCTCTCTCTCTCTCTCTCTCTCTCTCTCTCTCTCTCTGATATTCCCTTCTTGCTTAGGACTGTAGTGCACGGCAGTGGTGTAAAGTAACCAAGTACATTTACTCAAGTACTGTACGTTTCAGTGGTTAGAGGTAGGATAAGTGATCTTCTTTGGCTAAAGTATTAGTGTTAAATAGCTCTATATTCTGATAGTACTCATGCTATAGAGTATGTGTTCAGTAAAGGAGTCTCCCATGTCTCTCCAGCTCTTTATCAAACAGAAAATCCATATTCAGATCGGGATAGCAATTTTATCCAATCAGGATATAGATCTCAGTCAGGATACAGATTAAACAAGTGCAATTGGAAGTGATGACACATTTAAATGAGCCAGACACAATTGGAACTGGATCACTATCAAATGAAGCTGGTGAATGGGTACTCTTTCCTGATTGGCCTGACATTTTGTCACCTACCTGAAAATGTATTTTCTGTTTATTAAATAGCTGGAGAGACAGGGAGACCCCTGAGACTGAACAAACACTCTATAGCAATGATACCATGAGAATATAGTGCTTTAACCTTTTAACATAAAGCTTTTTGTTTTAACTAAAAATATCACTTACC
>NC_137622.1:5441701-5444125 GCF_963280865.1 Gymnoscopelus braueri | reverse complement strand
TGCGGGGCGTGGATGAGGGAGTAGGTTTAACCCTATAACCCTGAACCTCAAGCTCTCGTTTAGGCTTTGTCTTCATAGGAAAAAATAAATAAAACATCTGTGAATTTAACTTTCTTTGAGAGAGAGAGAGAGAGAGAGAGAGAGAGGGGGAGGGGGAGGGGGAGAGGGAGAGAGGGGGAGAGAATTGAGACCAAAGGCAGTCCTGACGGATTGGATCATGACGGGAAGAAGAAAAAGTGAGAAACAGTTACTTATTGCTGATGAGAGACAGACAGACAGGCCAAATGTCCAAACAAGTATAGAATTTGAGAAATGGACATTGTCAGGACTGTTTTCCTGGTCCTCTGTTTCATGGTTAAAATGTTTGTTTCTTTTTAATCTATGGATTAGTCACCCCATGGACACTTGAAGTCATGGATATGTTTTTTGTTTTTGTCGCATTCCTAAGCCAATAATTTGATGACCAGCGGATCGGTAGGGGACACAAAGGAGACTCTTTGTGTCTCCTACCTGATCCGCTGGCGGTCATGAAATTATTGGTTTAGGAATGTGACAAAAACAAACAAAAAATGTCTCCATGGGGTGAGGTGACCAATTCATAGAAAAAAAAGTAATTTTGGGGGTGAACTATCCCTTTAAGATTTGGGGTCATGGAGTTATGCCTGATTCATACACAAGTGTCATCGACCACAAATAGCTGATGTACAAGGCGATCAGCTATGTTCGGCTTCAGGATACAGTTCAGGAAAACGGTTATTTTTGTGACATTCACCAAATCGCTCTCCTTAAGTGTGTGTGTGTGTGTGTGTGTGTGTGTGTGTGTGTGTGTGTGTGTGTGTGTGTGTGTGTGTGTGTGTGTGTGTGCGTGTGCGCGTGTGCTGGCTGTGCTCACCGTCAGGTCGGTACTCAGTGGTGTGAAGTAGCTAAGTACATTTATTCAAGTACTGCACTTAAGTACAATTAGAGGCATTTTACTGGAGTATTTCCAATTTTCAATACTTCTACTCCACCACATCTCAGAGGCAAATATTGTACTTTTACTCCACTACAATTATTTGACAGCTTCAGTTACTTTGCAGGTATAAATTATTACATAATAAAACATACATGAACCACTTTCGCCTATTTTATACATCACAAACGTGTCGCGATGCGACGCATTGTGAGTTTGTAGATCTGCTATTTTCAAATATTTTAGTACTTTTGCTTTTAGTACTTTAAGTATATTTTGAGACCTTTTACTCAAGTAACATTTTGAACACAGGCCTTTCACTTGTAACAGAGTATTTTTATATTGTGGTATTGCTACTTTTACGTAAGTAAAACATTTTAGTACTTTTTCCATCACTGGCGGTACTCAGTCTTTCATCACTCACTGGGCGCAGACAGAAACAATTTGACGGTCGGCGCTCCCAGGAAGGCTTACAGAAACGACCCCAAAAAAAGGCCATGCAGAGACAGTAGTTTCTAGTTTCTGCCCACCGACCGACCGCTGTGGATGCCGGGGTTTCGATTCCTCCGCGGTGCGTCCAGAACCCCCAGGGTCCTGGGGGTTCTTTTTAACCCATTCAATACTGTGTCTGTTTTAGATGTTTAGCTCTAACCATTATTTTACACTTTTGGCTATTCAAAAATAGCAGATCTACAAGCTCGTAGCGCGGCACCGAGTGCCGCGCTACGAGCTTGTATATCTGCTATTTTTTTTTTTAATCTTGAAGATTTGTGCAATTAGTACATGAGTACATGTATTTTTTGAAACAAAATGTTTTACTCAAATCTTTGCTTCTGGGGGGTCCCTGGAACAATATATTTGAATGGGGATCGGAGGCCAAAAACATGATTTTGAGGGTCCTTGACATGCAAAGGTTTGAGAATCACTGATATAACAACATAGGTTTTTTGTCTAAAACTGTTTGGAATTAGAAGACGTAAAGATTTGCACTCATTTTCACGATTGTCCCCATACAACAAATAGCAGATCTACAAGCTCATGACGCGGCCCTCGACCCACTTCAACTTGGCGCCTGCATCTGCAAGGACTCGAGGAGGTGCGGTGCCCACATAGAGTTGAAAATAATGGAGAGGGCACCGGAAATCCCCGTCCATCCACTTGCATTGAGTTGCTCACCCAGCGCATACTCCTAAATCACCCCTTCTTCCGGGTTGGGAGATGTGACGGGGCGGGGCCTATTTGGGGCTTCAGTGACACGTTTTGTGTCTTCCGTCAGCCCATTGGTCAAAACCGTTTTCAAAACATATCACTTACCCTACCCCTACCTTTAAGTATTGTACTTGAGTAAATGTACTTAGTTACTTTACACCACTCCCTGCTTCCAGCTCATGAATATCTGTGAGGCATGAGAGGACTCAACATTAGACCCTGTGATTTTTTTTTTTTTTACCAGCTCTGTGTGCATATTTACT
>NC_137622.1:5431701-5436701 GCF_963280865.1 Gymnoscopelus braueri | reverse complement strand
CCCTCGAATTGGCCTCGCCAGCGGCTCCCGTGTCCCCGTGCAGGGGCTTATTTCCACTGGACCAGTGGAGTGTGAGCGGGGCGGGTGACATGTCGTAGGCTCATGACAGGAGGCAATACATCTCAATTAGAGACAGAGGATCAGGAGAGAGAGAGAGAGAGAGAGAGAGAGAGAGAGAGAGAGAGAGAGAGAGAGAGAGAGAGAGAGAGAGAAGCGGAGCAAGATAATGTGTGTGTGTCGGTGTGTCTGTGCGCGCTCACACATGTGTGTACTTGTGAGTGCCAAACTTATAATTTGAGAAATAGACATTGTGACCATTGCACGAGAGAAGCGGTTGTTTTATGTTTAACATTGTTTTCAGTTCTA
This sequence comes from Gymnoscopelus braueri, assembly GCF_963280865.1. Lineage (NCBI taxonomy): Eukaryota > Metazoa > Chordata > Actinopteri > Myctophiformes > Myctophidae > Gymnoscopelus > Gymnoscopelus braueri. Next base: position 5,436,335 of record NC_137622.1, on the reverse strand, counting down.
GGCTTACAATAGGCTCTAATATGCACAGCAGCCATATTGGAAATACATTGGGCCTTCCTTACTTCTTTCACAGGTGTTACCAATGATACTAATGAAGGCTCTGTTCCATTCTGGTCAAACAGAGTCAGGGTGCTGATATTATGCATGTTGTTCTCACTGGAAACACTCTGCTACACCAGTGGGTCTCAAAGTGTGGTCCAGGGACACTCATGGTTCCTTGAGGGGGTTCCAAATGGCCCCTTACGGGTGTTTAACTCTGAGAGTGTACAAACCATTTGGTTCCATTTGTACACTCTCAGAGTTATGGGGGTCCTTGAAAGTAGAATGATTGAGAACCACTGTGCTACACTAAATAGAACAAAGCCTTCATTAGAATCATTTGTAACACCTGTGAACGAAGTAAGGAAGGGTGCCCAATATCTGTGTCTTCTCTTTTGGGGGTCCCTGGCAAAAGAAAAACGTTTTCAGATGGAGGTCCGTGGCCAAATATTTATATATCATTATGGGGCCCTTGGCACGAAAAGGTTAACACTGGTTGCTTGTTTCTTCCAGAACCTGGCAACTCGTGTTGCCAGATTCTGGAAACAAGCAACCAGTGTTAAATCGTTCGCCATTAACGGCAGGCTCGCAGGAATTTTCAGCGCATGTTTGACTATCATGAGACTCTACAATGAATCGTAGTAGAGAAAAAAATAACATTGCGTCGGTTATAATAGACGAACTTCACTAACCCTCACGCTCCCATTATAACAACGGAGGGTGTTTAAAAAATGACGACAGGGGAATATATGAAAAAAAAGAACGCTACTTTTCACATCGGTAGGTGAGTAACGAGACATCAAAGATAACACTTAATTTGTCCGGAATTCTCCTTTAAGTAAAATAGCAGATCTACAAGCTCACAACGCTTCATGATGTGACACGTTGTGGGCTTGTAGATCGGGTATTTTCAAATAGCCTAGATATAAAATAGGGCTGTAAAGTAACTAGTAACTAAAGTTTTCAAATAATCATAGTGGAGTAAAAGTACAATATTTGCCTCTGAGATGTAGTAGATTAAAAGTAAAAGTATAGAAAATTGGAAATGATCCAGTAAAGTAAAAGTACCTCAAAATTGTACTTAAATACAGTACTTGTATACATACTACACCACTGCACACACACACACACACACACACACACACACACACACACACACACACACACACACACACACACACACACACACACACACACACACACACACACACACACGCGCGCACACACGCAGAAACACACACAAAGTGGGGGGCATTTGTTGTGTCCTGAGTGTTCCAAGCAAGGGCCCAGCTTCCTGTTTTGAAATTGACTCGAATAAGGAAGAGAGTTCAAGTGACAGTTCATATGAATGGCCTGTAGTTTCGCTGTTTTACCCCTGCTGGTGTCAGAAAGAATTTCTCTCAACGCAAGTGGATGAGTTTTTGACAAACTTTAGACGTGATTTTCTTACCTTAATAAACATTGTCATAAATAGGCTACTATATGCTTCCAGTCGCTAGTTTAAAGTCTCCTTTCAATCATCATGATATGCGTTTTGGTAAATTATGGTCCCATATATTTTAAAATTGACGATAAAGTATATGCTCTAGGAGGGGCGGGATGATTTGATTGACACGCTACACAACCAATAGCATTCATTCCCCGCCCCCGCTCTTGATTGACAAGCTACGCAACCAATACTGGTCTGGTTGCATTCTGCTGGATATGACGTGATATGACGTGATATGGAAAGATGGCGGATTTGAAATTCCTGAACAATCGGCTTCATTTACGGTCTGTAGAAACCAATGGTGTCGCTTCGTCCATTCTTTTTATACAGTCTATGGTTCCAAGGCAACTTCATTCCTCACCTGAATAGCCAGTCTCCAGGGCTGAGGCTCGCCATGCCAGGCATTCACACATTTTTTTTTGGTAAGATTTTTATAATGACAGGAACTCCCAGCTGTTTCTCGATTTCAACGATCGGTCTGTCCTCGTCCATTGTGCCTCGACTACAACAGGTTCGGTCGGCAGGTTAGATGCATCCTTTTCGTTTTTCTTTCATGGCGGCGGGCTGTTTTCACGCGCTGCATAGGCCAAGCTGGTAAAGTGTTGTTGTTGGAGTTTTCTCAATGTGCTACACCAGCAGTGGTGTAAAGTAATGTAAAAAGTATATTTACTGTACTGTACTTAAGTACAATTTTGAGGTATTTTTACTTTAATGGAGTATTTCCAATTTTCAGTACTTTTACTTCTACTCCACATTTCAGAGGAAAATATTGTACTTTTACTCCACTACAATTATTTGAAAACTTGAGTTACTAGTTACTTTGTAGATTTTGATTATTATTACAAAACATACATTGACCACTTCAGCCCTATATACATTTCGGCCATTTGAAAATAGCTGATCTACAAGCTCACAATGCGTCGCGATGCGACACATTGTGAGCTTGTAGATCTGCTATTTTCAAAAGATCTGTATACATTTGAAAACTTGAAATGGGACATTCTGCATAATGAGTAGGCCTATTTTTACTTTTGGTACTCTAAGTAAATTTTGATGCCAATACTTTTGCACTTTTACTCAAGTACATTTTGAATTCCGGACTTTTACTTGTAATGAAGTATCACTATATTGCAGTATGGATACTTTTACTTAAGTAAAACGAGTACTTTTTCCACCACTGTACTCCAGGGGTATTCAACTAGATTAGGCAGGGGGCCACAATTGTGAAATAACTTGACGTCGGGGGGCCGCCACAAGACCGTTTTCATGGTTAACCGCTTGACTGTTTGTTGTGTGTGCTATATAGGACACAACAACGGACGTATTATGTCCATTATGGTAACTTATTAGGGCCTGCTTCATACTGCATTCATGCCTTTTGATGCTTGATGGGATTATTTCTCTGCCGGTCCTTTATGATGCACAGGCTTTGATTTGGATATTGAGCAAATAGGAAGTAGATATTTCAGTGTTCTGTGCACGGGTCACTGGCATGGAAGTGTCTTTGTGAGAAGAGAATTGCTGGCAGGCTGGCAAGGTGAAGTGTTTGCATTCGTAAACGTTCGTATGAAGGAGGCTCAATGTTTTGAGCATCCGGCTGATAAGAGCACATAAGCTCTTATGATGCATTTCATTAATAGTTTAGAGTTAGACCATCATTCAGGCTTTTACACTTGTAAGTGTAAAACTTACAAGTGGATGGAGACGTAGAAGATGGAAGATGGACAACATCTACTCAAAACTAACCAATTGATTGATTTTGAAAGCCACTCAAAACTCAGAAATAGCTGCCAAATGGATGCCATGTGATGGATGAATTGTGGCCCCCAACTCCAAGTAATGTGTGGCCCCCTGCCTAATCTAGCTACCCCAGACGTACTACAACAACACGCAGCACAGCAGATCTACAGTAGTATATTAGGAAACATACCGCCCAGAGTGGTGGATGGTCTCCACAATTTACTCCCCAAAGATTACATTCACATGCAGTAGGTGGTGGGTGTTCATTAGTGTCTTACTTAACCCTGAGTGAGTCCCAAACATTCCTACATTCTAAACGGTAGCCTACATTTTATTCGTATCGGGTTATTGGTTGGTTAACCATTAACGAGCTTCGGTTAACGGTTATGAAAAACATTCAACATTGTCATTCTGTACAACCAACCATCGAATAATAGTAAATACATTTATTTTTACATTGGATTATGGAATGTGTTCCAGGGGCCACAAGAAAGCTCAGCTGGGGCTGGATTTGGCCTGTGGGCCGCCAGTTGAATATCACTGTGCTACACCATCAACTACCCTGAATGTATGTGTGTGTGTGTGTGTGTGTGTGTGTGTGTGTGTGTGTGTGTGTGTGTGTGTGTGTGTGTGTGTGTGTGTGTGTGTGTGTGTGTGTGTGTGTGTGTGTGTGTGTGTGTGTGTGTGTGTGTGTGTGTGTGTGTGTGTGTATACAGTACGTGCATGCGTGCAGTGGTGGAAAAATAACTCAAATGTTTTACTTAAGTAAAAGTATCAATACTGCAATGTAGAAGTACAAGTAAAAGTCCGGAATTCAAAATGTACTACGTAGGAAAGTATTGGTATCAAAATGTTACCAAAAGTAAAAGTACTAAAATGTTTGCAAATAGATCTACAAGCTCACAATGTGTCCCGATGCGACGCGTTGTGAGCTTGTAGATCGGCTATTTTCAAATAGCCTAGGTATAAAATGAGCTAAAGTGGTATGTCTTATAATGTAATAATTTATATCTGCAAAGTAATTAGTCACTAAAGATCTTTTTTAAATGTAGTGGAGTAAAAGTACAATATTTGCCTCTGAGATGTAGTGGAGTATGTGTCTGTGTGTGTGTGCGTGCGCGCGCGAGTGTAAGTCAAACTCCGCCGTTCAATTTCCCCACGCCGCCGCTGGCCAGCTGGTGCGCAGGAGAACAGGCAGGCCTGTGTCCGTCTCTCCCCGGGTCCCGAGAGCCCGAGCTGGGCTTCTCATCTCCCGGGCGAGACCCCCCTCACCTCCAGATCATCAGCCCATTAGCACCGCCGACATCTGAAACGGGAGCCCCCCGGACACACACACACACACACACACACACACACACACACACAC
>NC_137622.1:5419201-5424201 GCF_963280865.1 Gymnoscopelus braueri | reverse complement strand
AAGAAAAAGAGCACTACTCAAGAAGACCAAAGAGAGATTCTGTGTATTTTCTCAATTGCACGCTAAATCAATCAACTTTTTTTCTGGATCAGGGCCCACTTGAAAATCAGGAAATTGTTCGTGGCCCAACCATCTTGACCACTTAACACGGCAGCCTACTGGCTGCCGTGTTAAGTGGTCAGAAGGGTGGGCCGCGTGCATTTTCCAAGCATGTTTATTTTAACTATGAATCAATCGATTGTGTTCTGGCTTGGATCAATGGAACCAACATATATACTTTAAGTTCATTTATTGGTATTATCACTATGAAAATACATTTCAGATTTCAAGAAGAAAAAAACTAAAGTCTGTTGTTTTACATTTAAGAATATATAGTAATGTTATTACCATTTAGAACTTTGTGTTTTGCCAATTATTTGGGGGACCACTTATGTGGTCGATACGTGGCAAGCCCCCGTCCACAGGTTGAGAATCTCTGCTCTAAATGATCTCACTGGTATCTCTTTTCTAGAGTCTCAGCTACTGTATAAAAGAAAAAAACACATAGACTATAGTCTCTATCCAAACAGAACTGCAATGACTGGTGGCTTTCTGATCCGCAGAAGAAATACTTTTTTTATTAGGAACACTTTCATTTGGAACACTATCGCAGTTTGTCTCCAAACAAATCACTCATCTCTGGAGCTGGAGGGAGGGTGGGGGAGGTGGGATGTACTGCCTCCAACTATCACCCCCCCCCTCCCATGGGTTAACACATGTAACATAATGACAACATAACACTCTCCCAACACTATCCCATGACAAACAAACCACTTCATTAAACTGAAATAAAAAATGATAAAATGCGCCCCAAGGCATGATGGGAACTCCCTGCCCTGCCCAATGCACAGCCCAGGATGCTGCAATATCTACAATATGACCAGGGTTCCGTTTGTTAAAAATAACGAGGAAAATACAAAAACAGTTCTTTACCATTTAGCTATTAGTCCGGCGGCTATTATCTTAACGGGCACAATTACATCAAAATATTGCGCTTTAATAGCCACCGGACTATATTTCTTTGTGTGACAAATATTGAAAATAGATGTTGTTGTGAGCTTGCAGATAGGCCATTTTCGCGGAATGTTCGCCCCCAGAATCGGGACGCGAGGGTTCATGTGGTAAATGGTAGTAGCTGCTGCCCAACAGATGTGTGCAAAAACTACCCACGGAACAAGCAAGGACCGAGGCAGTGCACAGGTGCAACGCTACGTGACAGGTGGCCGGTTAAACTCTGCTGAAAAAAAACTTCTGTTAGGTCGTGGTAATCGTAGTGGTTGCATTCTGTTCGCAACGAAAACAAAACTAGAACAACAACAAAAATGGATGTGTTTGTGGTTGAAGCAGGTGTGAAGAGAGTTGCACTTTGTCTAGGAACAGATAAAGGCGTGAATATGTTTCAGTTAGATGTCTGAACACACATATTGAATTTCCCAGATATCCTTCGGCAGGAATACAACCAGACACTGTGTACCTGCTTGTCACACGCTCAGTGCTGGAAGAAGTACTCAATTTGTTTTACGTAAAAGTATTAATACCACAAGGTCGAAATAATGTTACAAGTGAAAGTCTGGTAAACTAAAAGTGGAAGTATTCTTTAGGCAGAATGTCCCATTTCACAAGTTTTCAAAATGTTAAGAAATGTTTTGAAAATAGCCGATCTACAAGCTCACAACGCGTCACATCGCGACATGTTGTGATACTTCGGCTATTTGAAAATAGCCGAAGTATATACAATGTGTATGTTTTGTAACAATAATCAAAATCTGCAAAGTAACTAGTAACTAAAGTTTTCAAATAATTGTAGTGGAGTAAAAGCACAATATTTGGTTCTGAGATGTAGTGGAGTAGAAGTAAAAGTATTGAAAATTGGAAGTACTCTAGTAAAGTAAATATACCTCAACATTGTACTCAAGTACAGCACTTGAGTACATGTACTTAGTTACTTTATACCACTGCACACGCTCCTGTTTCACGGTTGAAATGTCAAACCTTTTGTTATGTAGAATGAAAGACAACACCTATAGCAGTGTTTGGTGATATTATGTATACTGACTCCTTTGCACATCCGTTTGGGACAATGACTCTCAGGTATGCATATATTATGTTCCTTAGCCCATTTGACTGTGACTTTGGTGCTATTGATTAGATATGCATATGCACATCACCTACACAAATATGTACATGTATATGTACATGTATGCCCATCACCTGCACACTACTGGAACTGCTGCATATTGATAAGCTAATCTATCTTGTATTTGTTCTCACTGTGTATGTGTATGCGTGTGTGTGTGTGTGTGTGTATGTGTGTGTATATATATATATATATATATATATATATATATATATATATATATATATATATATATATTGTGGAGTATCGCTGGGAAACCGCCTGTTAGGTAAGCACCACACCTTGGAGAGACAGTGGGACAGAGACAGAGGGAGGCTCTACAGACAGCGCAGCAGCCTGGGCTGCGTCGTAGAGGGGCGTTACCTACCAATCGCCCTCATGAATCAGCCCCAACTGAGCGCACCTGTGATGACCGGCTAGGTGTGGCACCAAACCTCAAAAGCAGCCACTCTGTCTCAGTTACTGAGTCTAGCACTGGCTCTCCTGGTGAACAGACGGGTGCTACAGGCGGTAAGCGATCCTTTCCACTATTTCCCTCACAATGCTAATTGCTGGTGAAATGTAGAACTAAAGGACTCTTTCTTTTACTTCATAGGCAACCTACGGAGAGATGTGAAAATGCAGAGGTTATGATGCATGGAAGCCCCGAACCCGGGATGATTTTCTGTTGAACTTTATTATTTGATTTAAACAAAAACGTATAAACAATGCTCTCTGAGCCTGGCTGTTGAATAAGCGCCCTTCATTGGGTTTGTACCCTATCTGCTGTGTCTTGGCCTTGATCAGTTCCCCACAATATATATATAAATATATATGCCGGCAGTGGCTCAGGGGTAGAGTGGCCGGGTAGAGTGAACTGGAAACCGCAAGGTTCCCAGTTCGATCCCGGGTTGGGGGGCTCCTCCAGAGTTAGTGTCGAAGTGTCCTTGAGCAAGACGCTGAACCCCTAATTGCTCCCGATGAGCAGGTTGGTGCCTTGCATGGTTTCCTCTGCCATCGGTGTATGAATGTGTGTGTGAATGGGTGAATGTAATGCACAATCTATGTAAAGCGCTTTGGATAAAAGCGCTATACAAATGCACCATTTACCATTTATATAAATATGCGTTTATTATTTTTTTGTTTTGTTATATTATTATATTATTATTCCTTCTCTGTCCCAACAACATTTTGCTGCTTGTACTTTTTTTTTCACAAACCACTTTACAATTGAACAAAGGAAAGATAAAGAGTTTTAAAAAAAAGACGTTTTTGCAGTGGTGTGCGTGTGTTATTAATGTCAACAGGCTCGGGGCTACATGGTCTTCAGGCAGTGGGGAGCTAAATGGAAGGCTAGATTATTTCCTATAATTAACAGTCGCCAGGAGGGCACTCTCTCTTTCCGAAAATTATATTTTTCATTTTTCAGCATGATTGAGACACACACACACACACACACACACACACACACACACACACACACACACACACACACACACACACACACACACCCTCTCTCATGAGCACTCACGAATTTACCAGATCAGACTGCATCAGCTTGCTAACTGCTTTAGAATGGTGGCCTATTTGGAGACTGTGAGAATGTGATCAGAGCATTTAAAGGAGAACAACAGACGGTGGTCATTTCAAACTGGAATCTGCTGTAATATCTTCAACAAACCAGACATGCTATTCAGGGGTGTAGTGCTAATTTTAGAAGTGGAGGAAGCACATCTATCACCTCTTCTTCTTCTTCTTCTTCTTCTTCTTCTTCTTCTTCTTCTTCTTCTTCTTCTTCTTCTTCTTCTTCTTCTTCTTCTTCTTCTTCTTCTTCTTCTTCTTCTTCTTCTTCGGAGGGGGGGTGGGGTCACATGGCATCACATGGCCAGCTGTGGTTTTCTCTTGTAGTTTTCAAATCAAAATGTTCTAGTCAGATAAAGGCAGTACTTGGATTCAGAAATAGGGACAGGGGGCACTGAATAGAGTTCTCAAATTCTGGCCAAATCCGACCCGACGTTTTCGGAAATCTATGTTAATTAGTCGGGCCTCGGGTTCCGTGAAGAAGAAAAAAATGGCTATAATACTATAACCCCCAAAAAAGAAAATTCAACTGCCCCTATTGGCCTAACGGTAAGGCAGACAGAAATGGCAGTGGATGTGTAGTTCGCCGTCCGACCTTCCTAGCCCGTGTTATTAAAGAAAAACGGGGTCAATGGGCAAAACTCAATCAAAAATGTATTCCGTTATCTCTGGACCAATCTGCTCAGTTAAAGGCGTGTTGGATGTGTGACTTTGAGGACATTAAGGACATAATGACACCTTTTCGGGTGTTCCGGGTTTTCGGGCCTAAAAGTATGTTAATTGTTCGGGTCGGGCCGAGCCTCAGGCCGGTCCAGTAGGGCCCAGTTAGGGCCGAGCCTTAATTTTCAGGCCCATTGAGAATTCTATGACTTAAGCCAAATAACTTTGAGAACCACAGCTCTAGAGTTTAACAGAAGCCACAACCATTGCATTTTGCAATGACTTCATCTGCCATTGTTGTCACCAATGTTCAGCAGTCAGTGTACACTCTGAGAAATAAAGCTGACACTAAAACTGAACTAAGCGCACTATAAACTAAATAAGAAACGATGCAAAAATGCAAAACTTTAATACGTAACCTTGGTGTACGCCCTGAGGCATGCTGGGACGTCCTTCTCCTGTCTAATGACACAGACACAACCCGGGACACTTGATCTATTCTCAGCCTGGACGAGTGCAACGCTCTTCACGCCCGCCTCAGCCACAAATGTCTTTCCTGTCTGCAGCTTGTACAGAAAGCAACCACCATGATTCTCAATGGAGC
>NC_137622.1:5376701-5416701 GCF_963280865.1 Gymnoscopelus braueri | reverse complement strand
TGTCCAAACATAATGCAAATCGGTACACTGTATCTCTATAGTCATGACGATCAACACAAATCTGTCAGATTGTTTCCATCCTGATTGGCTAAGATTGGCCTCCAAAGTTTGCAGGATTGGTTCCTTTTGAACAATATGCCTCAAATCATGAACGCAGAATGCAATTAACGTGAAATTTTGTATGCACATTCACACTAGGCCAAGAAAGAAATGCCACCTGTTCAAATCAGCCTCATGGTGGCGCTATATCTGCACCGATCTGCATGAAACTTTGCACGCATACTCCCTAGAGGCCAAGGAAAAACCTTTGCCCTGCATTTTCCACATCTGCCTTTTACAGCACCACCAGGAAGCTGACTTTAGTAAAACTATTGTTTTGCTATCACTCCTTCAGAATCTGTCTAAAAATCACGCAAATCGGTACACTGCATCTCTATAGTCATGTGATCAAGACGGATATGTCTGATATTTCATATTCTATCCTTATTGGCTAATATTGGCTTCCAAAATGTGCAGGATAGGTCTGTTTTGAACAAAATGCCTCAAATCTCGAACGCAGCGTGCAATTTCCATGACATTCACAATTGTGTAATTTTTTTTTCCAGAAAACAGTTAGGATTTAGAAGCCGTTTTCTGGGGGGGGAATTGGCCTCAGGTCTAATTGGGTTAATAACATCACATGTCCTAAAAGGTTGATGTCCTCACAAGTATAGAAATACAAACTGTGTGTGTGTGTGTGCGTCTGCGTGCGTGTGCGCGCGCAAGCATGCAGCATGCAGCATGCAGCATGCAGCCAGCTTGCACACCAATGTATTGTCATTGCAGTTTGTGTAGTGGATCTATAGACAAGCACACAAGCTCCACAATTGTAGTCTAAAGTTACCAATGGTCCCATCAATCCATAGTAAAATTAAAGCCCTAACACACCGGGAGCATATGGGACGGATCCTCATGGCTGCTTGCCAAAGTGCCCTCGAGCAAGACACTTAAACCCTAACTGCTCCCGACGAGCAGGTTTGTGCCTTGCATGGGTTTCCTCTCCCATAGGTGTGCGAATGGGGGAATGAATGCAAATTTTACATGGAAACGGCTGTATCTTGAGTTGCCTTATTTTGCCCTGGATTTCGCGAGACATGGTGTTTTCAACATGCTGCGGGAAGAGAAGGGGCCGAAGAGAACCAAACTCCTACTATAGGCTTAATTTAGTCTATCGGTCAAAAACAAATTGCTTTCATTGTAACTTGGATTAATAACTGTAATATTATTGTTGTTTTGGCAACCGTAATAAGTTGCAGCACTGGTTACTGGGGACATTAATGATATTACAGTAATATGATGACCGACTTAGTAACTAGTTACAGCCCAACACTGATTACCGGTGTCTATTCTGAGAACTGTTTAGCTCCTTCATAATGAATGACTTAGATGAAATGATCAGAGCTGCTAATACAGCAAATTTGTCACATTTTCAAGCAGTCTGGTGTCCCGACAAATTAACTGACAACTCGCTCAATAATTCCTGGCAATCTTGTTATTGCACAATTACAAGGCAATTAAAAAGTGCATTTATCAAAAAGCCAGTTTGATGAATAGTTTGGTCCATCATTTTGCAACAGACTCGGGCTCTATAAGATTGTCAATTATCTCCACTTAGCAGTCAGCCGTCTTTCTCACCCACCCTGCGAACAATTATGTGTCAACATAAAGCCTGATTTAACCACTGAAAACCCTTTAGTACCTGGTAAACAAATTCTTAGTTGACCTGGTACGGTTCTGTGCTTGATCTCTTGCACGGAATCTCTTCGTCCAAAATAGCCGAGCTTGTAGATCGCCTATTTGTTTGTGAATGTTCCCCCCCCAGAATAGGGATGCGAGGGTTCAAGTCATTAAACTCTGATAGTGTCACTGTCTCCTGCCGACAATAGCACAACTACAAGCTCAAGCTCGACTTGGCATGAACAGGTTTGAGAACCGCTGCATTAGAGAGCGTATTGAAGAGAGACAGCATGAGTAGAGAGACAGGATGGGTAGAGAGCAGGTAGAATGGTCACAGACCTGGTCATAGTAGCGAATCAAGAATCAGCAAATCAAGAATCACCCACTAGGTGATGTTAAACATTTTTGCGTGATCACCATCATTTGGTTGTGTCGTATATGATGAGGCATAAACTGCAGGTTAGCAGGCTTGTAGTTGTTATAAGAAGTGGAGGAGAAGAGACAGACGTCAGGGTTTCCAGGTTTCCAACTCATTCATTTATTCAGCATCAACAACAAACAAACAGAGAAGCAGCCAGGAGCAGAGCCCCTGTTCCTCAGCCCTTCGGCCAAGGACTGCACTAGTACTAAGTTAGATTTTAGTATCCCTTTTATAACACAATAGGTCCACATTTGACTACAGCCTGTTCATGTGGGTGGGGGTCAGTGATAGCCTCCCCCCACCTGTTGACCAAACAAATGGTAGACTTACTGTCTCTCTACCTGATTAGAAGCTAAATGGAGATGTATATCACACTCTGAATAGCAGATGCCAGCTGCAGGCAGTCTGAGTAAACAACAGGTCACACAGTTAGACTGTCTCTGTCACATTATTATTACTCTTACTTTAGCTTTAGTATCATTTCTTAATATGTTTTAACTTGCACACTGTTCAGATACCACAGTTGTTTTCACAAATGGAGAAGAATAAGAGGGAATGGGGGGGGGGGAATCTAACGGTAGAAAAGCATGTCAAAGAAAACAAGAATAAATCTAAGATATCTACATGTATACATATACTGCAGCATAAAACCAGCTCATTCAGAATGCACACAAGTGCAAAAGTGGTAACGCATCGATGCACACACACACGCACACGCGCGCGCGCGCACACACACACACACACACACACACACACACACACACACACACACACACACACACACACACACACACACACACACACACACACACACTAACACACACACACACACACACACACACTAACACGACAAGGATTTGTTCACTTCTTGATACAAATCCCTGGGGCTCTCGGTGTCAAAGGACAGCTCAGGCAGGATCCTTTTTTATCATTATCCTGGAGCAACCAGGCTGTCATGTGTTTCCTTGCATGTCATCACCCCGGCGTCTTCTCACCCGTCTTGCTTTCTCCCAACTTTCTCCCCCACCCCCCAGTCTCCCCCCCCGGTCTCGGAGAGTCGCTCGTGTATATTTTCTCGCAAGCCAACTTGGCCGTCAAGTGGGGAGCTGGGAACGGTTTGCTCTCGCTCAGCTATTTGAGTGGGAGTGAAATTCACAAGCACCAAGACGTGTAATACAGGACATGTAAATTGGGCGAACAATTTGTCTGTGTTTGTCATCGGAGGGGGGTGGGGGGAGGGGGGTTGACGCTTGCTCAAAAATAGAAAAGAGCTTCTTCAGCAGAACTTATCGGGGTTTTTTGGCTCGTTAGGGCGTGAAAGTGGAGACATCTGAGCGCGCTGTCTGTTGTGTTCATGGAGAGACAAGCGACAGTCACACGTCGCGCTAATAATAATAATAATAACAATAAACACACCTGAGGTGCAAATCCCCTAACCGCACCACAGTGGTGTAAAGAAACTAAGTACATTTACTCAAGTACTGTGCTTAAATCAAATGTTAAGGTACTTTTACCTTACTGGAGTATTTTCAATTGTCTATACTTTCACTTCTACTCCACTATATCTCAGAGGCAAATATTGTACTTTTACTCCACTACAATTATTTGAAAACTTTACTTACTAGTTACTTGGCAGATATACATTATTACATTATAATACATACATTAACCACTTTAGCCCTAGTATACATAGGCTATTTGCACCTATTTTGTAAAATCAAACGTATAAAAAAGTATACATATATATATATATATATATATATATATATATATATATATATATATATATATATTTACCAGTACTACATTCAAGAGATTGAAGTTTGCCCTATTTTGGTGGCAGAGTAGTAGAATGAGACTCATGGGTGTCTCATGGGAAGTAGTATGACGGGTATGAGGGTACTGCGCTGCGGGCACTGTCCCTCTGAGTATCTGAAATACCAATCCCATTAATATTTGCTAAACCCCGTCTTCTACCCTGAGCCATCCCAAACTATAACAAAGCAATAGAAGGACAATCTGTGAAAACAGCCCATCTGCGAGCTGTGAGCTTGTAGATTGTCTATTTAAGCTGTTTTTGAATTTGAATCCTGCAAAGTAACAGCTTTGGAGCTTGTAGATCTGCTACTTTTGGTTTTGTAAACATAACCCTAACCCTAACCCATGATAAAGTAGAGCGTTAATTTACGAAACAAGTTAAAATACGGCGGTCATCTGCCCGACAGAAACAATATCCTCAACGTAAATGTAGCCCCAAACCTGCCATCTCTCCCAGCTGTCTTGTATCTAATAACTTTTTTTGGGGAAAAAAAATACTTTAAGCCATGAACGCCGGCTCTCCATCTTGCAAGCCATGGTTAGCGGTTTGGCTAGCCAAGCTCAACAGTGTGTTCCTGTGCATGTCTGGGCTCTTGGAACGCCAGGGTTGTGTAAGTAGTGAGGCCCGCGGGTCCCCTCGTTTGGCTGGCTGGCTGGCTGGCCTGTTTGGCCAGAGCTAACGCAGATGACAATGACACAGTGGCACCATTACCACATATGTAGCCTGCATTCCTGGCTAATTGGGTTTCAGACCCCAGAGGGTGTGCGTGAGTGTGTGTGTGTGTGTGTGCGTGTGTGCGTGCGTGTTGATAGTGTGTTGATGGGCGAAGGTTGCGATCGTGTAGTAAGGTTAAGGTTGAAGGGCAATTGGATTGCATGTTATACCTCGCTTGTTTCTGTGTGTGTGATGATGTCTGTGTGTGTGTGTGCGTCTGTCTGTGCATGCATGCGTGCTCGTGTGTGTGTGCGCGTGCGTGCGTGTGTGTGTGTGTGTGTGTGTGTGTGTGTGTGTGTGAGAGAGTGTGTGGGTGTGGGTGACACCTCAGGAAAAACAAACCCACCGAGGCAAATATTAATACATCACAGAGCGACGCGGCAGTGCAGAACTCGTATGGCTTTAGCCCGCTGCTGTCTGTCTGGGAAACTTTCAGTGTTTTCCCCCACATATGCGTTTCCTTGAACAAACATTTCTCTTGTCAACCGCGCCCCGCTCCTTCTTTATGAAACCCAGTGGTGGAAAAGGTACTGACATTTTTTTACTTAAGTAAAAGTATCGATACCACATTGTAGAAGTACTCCGCTACAAGTAAAAGGCCTGGGTTCAAAATGTTACCCGAGTAAAAGTACAAAAGTATTGGCATCAAAATATACTTAAAGTAGGCCTACCAAAAGTTAAATTACCAAAATGTTTGAAAATAGTAGATCTACAAGCTCACAACGCGTCGCGATGCGACGCGTTGTGAGCTTGTAGATCGCCTATGCTTGTAGATAGCCTATGTAAGGTTGAAGTGGTTAATGTATGTTTTATAATGTAATAATTTATATCTGCAAAGTCACTAGTAACTAAAGTTTTCAAATAATTGTAGTGGAGTAAAAGTACAATATTTGCCTCTGAGCTGTAGTGGAGCAGAAGTAAAAGTATTGAAAATGGGAAATACTCCAGTAAAGTAAAAATTCCTCAAAAGTGTACTTAAGTACAGTACTTGAGTAAATGTACTTAGTTACTTTACACCATTGATGAAACCCTCCCATGCACACTTCTTTGCTGTGTGTGTGTGTGTGTGTGTGTGTGTGTGTGTGTGTGTGTGTGTGTGTGTGTGTGTGTGTGTGTGTGTGTGTGTGTGTGTGTGTGTGTGTGTGTGTGCGTGCGTGCGTGCGTGCGTGTGTGTGTGTGAGAGAATGTGTGTGTGTGAGAGTATGTGTGTCTGTGTGTGTGTGTGGGGGGGGGGGGGGGGAAATGTCCCCACAAGTCTATCGTTGCTGTCGGGCAGAAACTCCAAATCTCCATATTAACAAATTAATTAATTAATTAATCAGGCCACTGTCAGTTTGTACTAATCTTTCGAGACCCACAGACATTTATTTTCAATAACGATGTAAACATCAGATGTCTGGGGGGAAAGACCAGGGTTTCGTCTTTCATCTGAAAAAACTAAATTGTAACCGCGATCTTCCGTTCTTTAGTTATCGGTAGCTCGTTTTCACCAAAAACGCAATCTGGGAAAAGAAATCAGAGATAAATGTATTTTTATAAATGTGATAACGTTAGACGGGGCAGGCTAGAATTATTTTTAGACCACGTGATTTCCGGGTGTATTCTTCTTCGGGAGTCCTAGGATCACTGACAGGTTGCGGAAGAGCGCCCTCTATCGTAATCACTGACATCCCCAAACGAAGTCTATAGACGTCAATGTGTTAACACCCTACATCACACAAACCCATCAAAAGTAGCAGATCTGCAAGCTCGAAACACGTTTAGCTTTTGCTTTTGCTTTTTTTAAATCTGAATCCTGAAAAGTAACAGTTTTGGTCATATGAGATTTCCACCCGACAGAGACTATATTAGAATTTGAGAAATAGACATTTTGTGGCCCATTGTCCTGGTCCTCACAAGACAATTGAGTTCATGCTCAGGTTAGGGTTACACATTTAAAGGGTGCATTTAGGGGCTATAGGGTTCGACTTAGACCCCAAAAATTGTAGCTCTACACTCTTGTAGATCTGCAATTTATGGCCTTTTTTTAAGCTGTACAAATTAGTTAAAAATGGGCAAAAAAAAAAAAGGCACTCATACAATAGGCGTCCTAAAATGATGATGTCCTCACAAGTATAGTAATACAAGTGTGTGTGTGTATGTGTTTGTGTGTTTGTGCGCGTGCGTCTTCACCGGGGTAGGGAAACGGGGGAAGGTGGGTGGGTGTGCGTGGGGGTGTGTGTTTGTGTGTGTGTGCGTGCAGGGGGTGTGTTAGGATGATAAGGATGAGAAACAAATGAACGTTTCAGCGTAGCACCGAGAGGCAGGGAGCCCAGGCTCGATAGCGGCGCCGCAACAACCATAACTCCTTTTATTTTATCTCGATATGCATCCCACCCCCCCACCCCCCTGTGCGCCCGCCCCCCGGGTACCCCCACCCCTCCTCCAGCGCCGCTGTGTTATTGTGTTTCCGCCCTCGGGTTTTTCTCCTCGTCTCTTCCTGTAGATGCTCTCTCTCTCTCCCCCTCTCTCGCCGTCGACACACACCGCCACCCGGGCACACGCTCGTCGCCGGTGATTCATCTCAAAGTTGATGATGAGCGGAGGAGAAGAGAGGATGGGGGTGGGGGGGGTCATCTATCTCTCTCTCTCTCTCTCTCTCTCTCTCTTTCGCTTTTTTCCTCTCTCTTGGCCTTTCTTTCTTTCTTTCAATTTACAATTTAGGCATTTAGCAGACGCTCTTAATCCAGAGCGACTTACAGTAAGCAAGGTAAACACGAGGTAATACATCAAATGCATTGAGTGCAGGGCCTCAGCAATCTAGGATAAACCAAGAACCTAACATCAGTCTAAACAGTATAACATTGAAACACTTATAATCTGTACATTTAAAGGTAGGATAAGTGATTTACTTTGCTTAAAATAAGTGTTAAATATCTATATATTCTGATAGTACTCATTGCTATAGAGTGTTTGTTCAGTAAAAGGAGTCTCCCATGTCTCTCCAGCTCTTTATTAAACAGAACATGCATTTTCAGTACTCTCTCCTGATTGGCCTAAATTGTGTCACCTACCTGAAAATGTATATTCTGTTAACTAAAGAGCTGGAGAGACCCCTGTGACCGAACAAACGCTCTGTAGCAATGATTACTATCAGAATATAGTACTTTAACCTTTTTAACAAAAAAAAAAGAAAACAACCCCAAAATATCACTTACCCCTTTAAACTATACAAACTATAGGATGCCAAGTCTACAAATGAACCTGGCATCTGTTTAACCTTTGGTATAAGCCTGCAAGGTCGTCAATGCTGGGGCAAGTGCTACTCTCTCTCTCTCTCTCTCTCTCTCTCTCTCTCTCTCTCTCTCTCTCTCTCTCTCTCTCTCTGTTGAAGTCTCCGCTCGCTGCACAGTGGCTGAAAGCACTGGGGGGGGGGGGGGGGGGGGGGTTAATGAATGAATATCCCGCTCCTTCCCTTCCCTTCCCTTGCGTCGTCGTTTTCCGATCCATTCAGCATTCCGCATAAAGCCATCTGCACCGGCTGCATAGCGGAGGAGGAGGTGGAGGAGGAGGCGTCAAACAGAAGGCCGCATATAGAGGAGGAGGAGTCGTACAGGAGGCTCAGAGTCCCTCAAAAGCCGCGCCAACACAAAGGGCCTGGCAGGCAGCGTTGCCAGGTCTGCTTGTTCTAATTGACTTTGGCCTTGTATTTTTCCCGTCAATTTCCTTGTAAATATTGGTAGTTGCGGGGTTGCTTCTAAAGAGTAGTTGCTTATACTGTACTTGGGCTTGCTTCCTAAGCGTTTTGATTCTTGTTTAAACCAGTGGTTCTCAAACATTTTCATGTGAAGGACCCCCAAATGTGTATTTGTCCACGGACCCCCCATCTTAAATTATGATTTGTGCCAGGGACCCCCATACCAGATTTGTGTTGTTAAAATGTTTTAAAAATATTTCACAACGCGTTGTGAGCTTGTAGATCGGCTATTTTCCAAATAGCTGACGTACTGTATATGGCTTGAAGTGCTCATGTGGCCTATAGTCGCTTCTTTTGGTTCTCGTTTTCACAGACCTGCTGCTTGTTTCTCTCGCAGAGCCTGGCGACGCTGCCAGGCGGGACCCAGGGGACCGAGTTGAACCGGATGATGATGATGTTGATGACGATGACGCGATGATGCGCGGCAGCTGTGCATTCAGCACACTCAAAGGAGCACTTCGCCCGTGTTCACGTTCAACCCCATCTTCACATAACCCACTCAATCCAGGAACGCATACCGTGTCATTTTAAGATTTCTTTGGCTATTCAAAAATAGCAGATATACAAGCTCACAGCGCGGCACTGAGTGCCGCGCTGTGAGCTTGTAGATCTGCTAATTTTGAGAAAACAAATCGTGAAAAATGTGTGCAAATCTTTGAATAAACTGTTGTGGGGGGGGGGGGGGCGGTCCGTGGACAAATACATGTCATTTTGGGGGTCCTTGACATGAAAAAGTTTGAGAACCACTGATATTATAGCAACATAATTTTTTTTTCATAATTTTTTTCTCACTGTTATAGGATTTAGAAGACATTTGTAGAATCCCCAGAAGCCAAGACCTGAGTTAAAAATGTTCGCTTAAAAAATATATAAATATTTAAAGATTTGCCCACGATAAAAAAAAAAGAAGAAAAATAGCAGATATATACAAGCTCATAGCGTGGCACTCGGTGCCGCGCTATGAGCTTGTATATCTGCTCTTTTTGAATAGCCAAAGAATAAAAAAAATGTTAAAGTGCGGTCCCAGTCTTAATGTGATAATCGGTCCTCACTGAAGCTCATTATAAGAGATGGCACCATTTTTGTCTGCTCGCAATGCGTCTGCTCAGAGGAGGGAGTTCAGAAACCCGCCCACCAAGTGACATCATCAGTGGGCGGGTTCGGTCATTTCAAACAAGATATCCCGACTCGACTTTTGTATTTGTATTCTTTGTTAAAAGCAGCAATATGTAACTTTCCTCTTCTACCCCGGATTTTAACTTGATTCCCTGCTTAAGTGCTGACATTCTTACCATTGAGCTAATAGAGCCTGTCTGCTTGCTCAGGGGATACATGTAATATTGACCATCAGCTCAAAATATGTGTTAGATCCTGTCTAGGTGAGACATGACCTTTAATACGATCTAAATGTCTCAATAGAAGAGCAGGGAGACAAAATACAACTATCCCAATGTATAAGTTATATTGTATTAACATACTCTACCATACAGATTGGACAACATTACATTTTATCCATTAACACAAGTTACAGTGAGTTTTTAATGCAAAAACAAAGGCTTATATTTCAGCATGCTAACTTTCCAGGAAGAGAATAGGCTTAGTGTGGAATCCCCATCGCTGATGTCACTGGTATAGGCGGGTTTCTGAACTGTCCACAGCCCTCCTCTCAGAGCCCTCCTCTGAGACAGAGTGAGTAGACAGAAATGGTGTTTTTTCAAATGTTTTTGTACTTTTACTTTTGGTACTTTAAGTACATTTTGATGCCAATACTTTTGTACTTTTACTCAAGTAAATGTTTTATTCCGGACTTTTACTTGTAACAGAGTAGGCTACTTCTACATTGCAGTATTGATACTTTTACTTAAGTAAAACATTTGAGTCTTTTTTTCCACCACTGGTTCACGTCCTAAAACCAAAAAAATTGGTCTCCATCCTGAAACTTTCCAAACTAATTTTCTCTGCATCATGTTGGCAGGCACTTGAATAGGAAGAGTAAATGGAGTTTTTTTTTTTGGGGGGGGGGGGGGGGGGGGGTCAGAGACACCAAAGATAATAAGGAAGAGTGAAGTGTTGGAAAGAAAATGGAGGGATACGCACACAACGCGGAGGAGTTGCACACACACACACACACACCTGCTTGACCAATCCCGGCACTCCCTTTGACGCGTCCCAGGGGAGACATGTCTACAGTTTGGTCCCAGCCTCAGATATGCTCACTAACGCGCGTGCGTGCCGTACACACACGCGCGCGCACACACACACACACACACACACACACACACACACACACACACACACACACACACACACACACACACACACACACACACACACACACACACACACACACACACACACGGAAGGAAGGACGAACGCGCATGCACACACGCATACACACAAGCATACACACAAGCTAACGCAGACTTACACGAATGCGGGCATACACGCACATGCACATGCACACGCACACACAAACGCGCACACACACACACACACACACACACACACACACACACACACACACACACACACACACACACACATACATGCGCACACCATCGCTATTATCCACTGACTCTGACATCCCAAACTCTCAATTCCAGTGCCCTTCTTTCGTTAAGGAGAGAGTCTCTTTTCCGGACACTCATTAAAATCCTTGCAGGCAAATCAGACGGCCCGTCTCTCTCTCTCTCTCTCTCTCTCTCTCTCTCTCTCTCTCTCTCTCTCTCTCTCAGTTATTCCAATTTGAAGCGCTGAGGGAGAAAGCGTTGTTAGCCGCGGTGGAAGCAGACATACCATTTGAATGCTTGTTTACCAAGCTGGACTCGGCACGGAGGGATGGGGACATGGTGAGAACATGTCATTTCGCAGCCCCCGTTCATACTTCGCCGTACGGCGGCGACGCACGGCGAAAATAGCCGACTTACAAGCTCACAGCGCAGCGCGGACGCGGCCCGTCTTGAGCTTGTGGGTCGGCTATTTTCACCATGCAATAAATATGGCATGACAAAGAACATGTGTGAGAGAGAACGGCAGGGGGTCCACTGTGAGAGATCTGGTTTATCTTTTAATATTGTGGATTCTGTCACATCTGTTCGGCTTATCAATATGAGGAAAGACATCATCATCATCGTCATCATCATCATCATCGGGAGGACCCCGTTTGAAGTTGCCGGCACTCGCGCGCACGGCGCGACTCGCGCGCAGGCGTGGCAAGCGAGCGAGCACTTCGGGGGAAAAAAAAACATGCACTCTCACAAATGAACACACCACACATAGAAGCATGCACGTACGTGCGCGCGTGTGTGTGTGTGTGTTTATGACCGTGTTAACTCTCGCGCGCACACGCACATAGTCAGGCCACCACTAGCTCCCAACACTAATTGAATGCCTCTCCTGACAAATGGATTGTTGAGAACACACCTGCAATGCACCATTACGCTCTCCCCTCCTTCACCAAGGCCTGTGTGTGTGTGTGTGTGTGTGTGTGTGTGTGTGTGTGTGTGTGTGTGTGTGTGTGTGTGTGTGTGTGTGTGTGTGTGTGTGTGTGTGTGTGTGTGTGTGTGTGCGCGCGCAGCGCGCGCGCGACCGTGCTAGCTTGCTTGTCCAACACAGACAGAGAGATAAATTCCTAATGTTAGACGGAGCTAAGAATTCATTCCTAGAGAATTGTAAATATCCATATGAGGCCTTGCAAAGGTCAGACACGTGTTCATATTTCATCTCCACTTCTTTTTTTTTGTTGTTGTTTTGTTTGTTTCCTTCCTTTCCGCCTTTGAAAAATCTCGACCCACCCCTCAACACAGATGAAGACAACGGCGGGAATAAGATATGATGGAGTGCGTGCGTGTGCGCGTGTGTGTGTGCGCGCGGAAAGGGATGGTTGCCGTTTATTTTTAACTCATTAAGACCGGGAACGCAACGAATATATATTTTAAAGCGAACATTTTTTTACTCAAATCTTAGCTTCTGGGGGATTCTACAAAAGTCTTCTAAATCCTATGCTTTTTTTAAAAATACTCATGTTGCCATAATCAGAGATTCTCAAACTTTTTCATGTCAAGGACCATCCAAAATGATATGTATTTGGTCGCGGACCCGCATCTCAAAATATGTTGTTCCACGGACCAAGGCACAGATTCGAGTTCTAAACGGCCGCTTTAAAAATATATATATTTTAAAATGTTTGCACACTTCAGGATTGAAATTTCAGGATTGAAATTTTTGAATAGCCAAATAAATCAAAAAATGACACACAGATGCGTTCCCGGTCTTAATTATTTAATATTAACTTAACAATTTCCAATACTTTTACTTCTACTCCACTACATCTCAGACGCAAATATTGTACTTTTACTCCACTACAATTATTTGAAAACTTAAGTTACTAGTTACTTTTCAGACATACATTATTATATTATAAAACATACATTAACCACTTAAGCCCTATTCCATACCTAGGCTATGGAAATAGCCAATCTACAAGCTCACAACGCGTTGCATCGCGACACGTTGTGAGCTTGTAGATCTGCTATTTTCAAACATTTTAGTACTTTTACTTTTATAAGTACTTTTAAGTATATTTTGATGCCATATACTTTCATACTTTTACTCAAGTAATTTTATTTTCTGGACTTTTACATAAGTAAAACATGAGTATTTCTACATTGCAGTATTGGCACTTTTACTTAAGTAAAACATCTGAGTTCTTGCACCACTGAAGATTCCACACTTCCATAGGCGGTCCTCAGCTGCTGTGTGGGTGTTGTGTTTTTCTCTGACCATGAGAGTTGATAAAGTTGTGAAAATCTGCCCTTGGCTGGGCCTCCCAGGTTTCCACGTACGCTCTAGAAGAGGAGAGCACCGACTCCCCGTTCTCATTTATATTTCGGTGAGCCCGAGTCTCCACCGTCTCCGAACGCCTTACTTATTTATTATCGGCGGTAACAGCCTATTTCCGCGTTCAGAAATATATAACAACTCACTCCGAAGGAAAACAAAAGGGGGGGAAATGGACCAGCAGAGCGTCCATTTTAGAGCAGTCACGTAACTGTGTGCCGGGAGGCCGCGCTTCAGTCTAGGCATTATTTTTTCTTTTACTTTTAGTTATTCGCCTGCACACTCCGCAAACCGGTGGTGTAAAGTAACTAGGTACATTTACTTAAGTACTGTACTCAAGTACAATTTCGAGGTATTTTGACTTTATATTTCCAATACTTTTCCTTCTACTCCACTACATCTCGGAAAATGTTGTACTTTTACTCCACTACAATTATTTGAAAACTTTAGTTACTTTGTAGATAAATTATTACATTATAAAACATGCATTAACCACTTTAGCCCTATTTTATACCTAGGCTATTTGAAAATAGACGATCTACAAGCTCACAACGCGTCGTGATGCGACACGTTACTGAGCTTGTAGATCGGCTATTTTCAACCATTTTTGTCCTTCTACTTTTGGTACTTTAAGTACATTTTGATGCCAATAGTTTTGTACTTTTACTCAAGTAAGATTTTGAGCGAAGGCCTTTTACTTGTAGCAGAGTCTTTTTATATTGTGGTATTGCTACATTTACTTAAGTAAAATATCTGAGTACTTCTTCCACCACTGCCGGGAGACCACGCTTCAGTCGAAGCATTATTTTTTACTTTTAGTTATTCGCGTCCACACTGTGCAAACTATAGCGTTTGTTGGACTTCATTGAAGGCATGTGTGTGTGTTTTATTTGACGACACAGAGGGGAGATTCACAGAGACTATAACAGTCCCTGTGAAGCAGCAGCGTCTAATGTGCGCTGAACACGTCAGTGTTTAGACATTTGAAATGGTTTTATTTGATAGATTTGTCAGCAGGCTAGCGTTGAGCATCTCGATCTGCTTTGTATGAGAAGTGACAGAGTAGGCACCCTTTTTTAATCTATTATCTATACTCTCTCTCTCACTCTTTCTCTATGTCTCTCTATGTCTAAATGAAATTATCATATGAATGAAGTCCAGTTATCTATTATTATTATTATTATTATTATTATTATTATTATTATTATTATTATTATTACCCTTATTATTATTATTATTGTTATTGTTATTGTTATTGTTATTATTGTTATTATTGTTATTATTGTTATTATTATTATTATTATTATTATTATTATTATTATTATTATATTATATTATTATTGTATTGATTATAATATCACAACACATTTTCATAAAGAGATCCTATACCATTGGTTCTCAAACTTTTTCATGTCCCCCACAATAATAGGTATTTGGCTGCGGACCCCCATCTCAAAATGGTTTGTTCCTGGGACCCCCCAGAAGCACAGATTTGAGTTACAAATGTTCTCTTTAAAAATATGTATTCAAAGATTTGCACACATTTTTACGATTACAAACATAAAAAATAGCATATCTGCTATTTTTGAATAGCCAAACTCTAAAGGGTTGAAGTGGTTAAAATTGTTGTGATGCTACTGTATATTAACACATTTTGCGCCACACATGATTACTTTCTCTGTGTGTAGTGGTGGAAGAAGTACTCTGATTGCTTACTTACTGTAACTAGGTAAAAGTATCGATGCCAGAATGTAGGAATGTACAGTTGTTGTAGCTCTTTATTAAACACAACAGGCATTTTCAGGTCAGGATACAAATACAAATGCAAATGTTATCCAACCAGGATAGACAACTCAGACAGGACACAGAGTGATGAGTTCAATTAACATTGATTTTACAATATAAATTGGGGTCCTGGATATAGAAATGCCATTACATGGGGGTCCGTAGCCTAATGCATGTCAAACTGGGGGTCCATGAAATTAAAATGGTTCAGAATCACTGCTAGAGCCGTACAAATCTTCTCTAATGGGGGTCCCTGGCATATATTTTAAAATGGGGGTCCGTGGGCTAATAAGTGTCAATTTGGGGGTCCTTGACATGAAAACACAGAACAGTATTATGCTACTATATCTCTTGCTATTTTGACTGGCCCATTACTTTGACATTTACCACGCACACATGTCCTACAGTATATTTACTCATAGGGGTATTTTCCCCTTTCTTGAAAACTGCAAATGATGGGAGCTTAGTGTTCATTTAACCAGTGGTGGAAAGTAACTAAGTACATGTACTTAAGTACAAATTTGAGGTATTTGTACTTTACTTGAGTATCCGATTTCCAATACTTTTACTTCTACTCCACCTCAGAGGCAAATATTGTACTTTTACTCCACTACATTTATTCGAAAGCTTTAGTTAGTTACTTTGTAGATTTCGATTATTATTACAAAACATACAGCACCCACTTCAGCCCTATAGGCGTATGCATTTCGGCCATTTGAAAATAGCCGATCTACAAGCTCACAATGCTTCGCAATGCGACGCATTGTGAGCTTTGTAGATCTGCTATTTTCAAAAGATTTTTATACATTTGAAAACTTGAAATGGGACATTCTGCATAATGAGTACTTTTACTTTTTGTACTTAAAGTACATTTTTATACGAATACTGTTGTACTTTCACTCAAGTACATCTCAAGAATTCCTGACTTTTACTTGTAACAGAGTATTTCTATATTGCAGTATTGATACTTTTACTTTAGTAAAAAAAATGTGTGTACTTTTCCCACCACTGCATTTCACTCGGAGAGTGTACAAATGGACCGTTGGGGTCCATTTGGTTCATTTAGCACATTCTCGGATACAGACCCCTACGGGTCAATCATTTAGCTGGAGACCCCCCCCCCACCCCCCGGGAGACCCCCACGTTAAGAACCAGGGCCATAAAAAAACACACACACTGTATTAATTTATATGAAGGTGTACTTCTGAACCCCAGCAGAGGTGGGTGTACACCCCCCCCCCCAGCCCCCCGTACCTGCACCCTCCCCCCTCCATCCATCCATCCCCCCCAACCTTATTTAGTCTTCATCAGGGCCCGGGGCCCATTAAATCCATCATTGGAGCGGTGATTAAAAATGAAACAGACTTAAATGCGGTAATCAATCATTTAATAGGTTAACAGGCTTAAAATATCAGAGCACTCCTCTCTCTCTCTCTCTCTCTCTCTCTCTCTCTCTCTCTCTCTCTCTCTCTCTCTCTCTCTCTCTCTCTCTCTCTCTCTCTCACACACTCTCTCACACTCTCTCTCTCTCTCTCTCTCTCTCTCTCTCTCTCTCTCTCTCTCTCTACAAGGGGGGAGGGTTAGCTGACGAGGAGGGGGGGGGGGGGGCAGAGAAAATAAGCCGGGGTGGAAATGGACTGTGACGTTTTTATGCTCTCACAAAATAGAGTAGCCAGTGTAGTGGAATCACTGGGAATGAAGCCGTAATGTTGCTGTACTGTATCAGTATATTCAGTATATATATGTGTTTATTGTCTAAGGTCAGTGGTGTAAAGTAACTGAGTACATTTACTCAAGTACTGTACTTAAGTTCAATTTTGAGGTACTTTTACTTTACTGGAGCATTTCCAATTTCCAATACTTTTACATCTACTCCATTACATCTCAGAGGCAAATATTGTACATTCACTCCGCTACAATTATTTGAAAACTTTAGTTATTAGTTACTTTGCAGATGTAATTATTACATTATAAAACATACACCACTTTAGCCCTATTTTATACATAGGCTACTTGAAAATAGCAGCTCTAGATCTGCTATTTTCAAACATTTTAGTACTTTTACTTTTGGTACTTTAAGCACATTGTGTTACCAATTCTTTTGTACTTTTACTCAAGTAAATTTTGAATTCCGGACTTTTACTTTTACGTAACAGAGTACTTCTACATTGCAGTATTGATACTTTTACTTAGTAAATCATTTGAGTACTTTTTCCACCACTGGTGGACAAGAAAGATACTCAATGCCAGTAACAAAGGAGTCCAAGGATACATACTCCCGGTCAAATATTACTCGACTACAAGCGCGTCACATCGCGTAACGTTGTGAGCTAGTAGATCGGTGCTATTTTAATTGAAACAGGGCTTATTACAGTACGTGGTTAATTCATAATGTAGCTACTTTTTCCATTCCTAGAAATGTAGAGTCAAAAGTGCAATATTTGTATCAGTGTCGTGTCATCGGGTCCCAAAAAATACAAATATTCAAGTAAAGTACAGATACTCAAAACATTCACTTAACCCATTAAGACCGGGGACGCATCTCTGTCTTTTTTTATTTCTTTGGCTATAAAAAAATAGCAGATCTACCAGCCCATTGCGCGGCACAGTGTGCCGCACTATGGGCTTGTAGATCTACTATTTTTGAAAAATCTCGACATTTTGGAAAAATATTTGAATAATATATTTTTAAAGCGAACATTTGTAACTCAAATCTTTGCTTCTGGGGGTCCCTGGAACAACATATTTGACAAATGTTCGCTTTAAAAAATGTATATATTTAAAGATTTGCACGAATGTGCACGATTTTTCAAAATAGCAGATCTGCAAGCTCATAGAGCGGCACTCGAGCTTGTAGATCTGCTATTTTTGAATAGCCAAATAAATCTAAAATGACGGAGATGCGTCCCCGGATTGAATGGGTTAAAGGACGACTTTCACCCACTTTCAACCGATCTTCATACATTATAAAAGGTCCTCACTACTGCCTTGGACATACTAGGTTTCCACCTGACAGCGACGATGTGTGTGTTTGCTGTGCACAACATACTGTGCAAAGGATTATTCCTGCAGTGTACTGTATGAGTGTGTTCACAGCATCTTTGTTTACATGAACTGACCGTGTTCTCAAAGCGGACCTAATGAACTGAACTGCAACAGCGCTAATTGTGCTTAATTATTGCAATTTACGCGCATCTACGATCGCCCAAGCTATCAATTAGCACCTTGATGAGCATTTTAGAGTGTGTGTGTCCACCCATCCAGATAATAGATAATACGCTTTATTTGTGTATCACTGACACAACAAATACACAATGACATAACAATCAGAAAATTAGCAAGAACAATAAATCCAAAGTAGTGAATAATCCATTCACTGCCAGAGTAAATAAATCAAAAAGAGATTTTTCCTTTATCTTAACTTTTCAACAAGTCACAGAATATGTATCTCCAGTATGATCGATCCCCCAATCGTTGCTAAACACGGAGGGTTTCTCTGAGCTTCCGCGGGGGGAAAAAAATGTCATCAAATGTCAATGGTTCGCTTGTTATAGGCCGTTGAATATAGCATGTCTCGTCAAAAATGCAGAGTAAAGTGTGTCCGAAAAACATCCACTAGAATAGAGCCTGATTGCTTCTGCAACCAGCAGGGGTGAAACAGCGGTGAAACAGCAGTGAAACAGCAGTGAAACAGCGGTGAAACAGCGAGACTACAGGCCATTCATATGAACTGTCGCTCTTCCTATATAGCCTCAATTTACAAGCCGGATGCTAGCCCCTTGGCCTTGGGCGAGGGACAATAAGCAGAGGCTGCAGCTCAAATGACCTCCCATCCCCCCCCCCCCCACCCCCCTCAGATTATATGGAATCACATTTTCTGCTTTGAGGCGGCGAGCCACACCGCCACAGAGAGAGCCTTGCAAGTAAGTAATAAAAGTTTAAAATCAATCCTGTTACTGTATTTCACCAGCAACCAATGAAACAAAGGCCAGCACAGAAGTAATACGGCCCTTTTTACTATATCCGGTCGAGGGCCTCTAACAGTGGCTTTTTGACCTGATCTGCAGATTGTCGCGCCGAGAACCTTGTAAGTCCCACAACGGTTACTTTTCAGGAAATGGGGAGGAGGAAAAAAAAGAAAGAAACCGTCTTCCCATGGATCCAGCGTAGTTGTTATTTAGTCACACCCTCTTGGGTAATGCTTTTCATTGGTTCAATATTTATAAAACCAGTGGTGGAAAGTAACTATAAGTACATTTACTCCAAGTACTGTACTTACAGTAAGTAAAATGTTTAGGTATTTTTTACTTTACTTGAGTATATATATTTTTTAAATACTTCTACTCCACTACATTTCAGAGGTAAATGTTTTTTACTCCACTGCAATTATTTGACAGCTTTAGTTACTACTTACAGTAGTTTGAAGATTTGGATTATTACATACATTAACCAACTAAGCCCTAATTTGTACATCAGCTATTTGAAAATAGGACTTTCTGCATAATGAGTAATTTTACTTTTGGTACTTTAAGTACAATTTGACGTCAATGCTTTTGCACTTTTACTCAAATGAAATGTGATTGCAGAACTTTTACTTACAGAGTAGCAGTATTTCTATATTGTGGTATTGATACTTTTACTTAAGATTAAACATGTTAGTAGTTCTTCCACCACTGTCTGAAACCCACAGACACACTTTGACTTTCAAAATGTTTCTAAAATAGCAAACAACAAAATAACAGATCTACAAGCTCACAACGCATCGCAATGCAGCACACTGTGAGCTTGTAGATCGGCTATTTTCACAACCTATTCACGACTCTGGTACAACAAAGTAAGGCATTCATGAAAGAAAAATGTAGAACACGTACAGAGTTGAAATGTGGAGATACACGTTTTCTGCCCGACAACAAGGAGCTAAAGCTTCAAATAGCTGTGGGTAGGGGAGGCGTAATAGGAGTTGCAGTATACTGTGAATGAGAAGAGATCAAAGCCCGGATAACCTTCTCTGGAAGCAAGACGTTGCTGTCGGGCAGAAACCTCTTATCTCCATATTGGAACTTTGTGTGTTTTCTCGTAAATCAACGCCCTATTTGATCATACTACAGCGTTGCGCAAAAGCATCAAAAGTAGCAGATCTACAAGCTCGAAACGTGGCGCGAAGCGACGCGTTTTCGAGCTTGTGGATCTGCTACCTTTGCTAGGTTCTTATTTGAATCCTGAAAAGTAACAGTTTTGGACATATGAGGTTTCCACCCGACAGAGACCGAGACTGAACTGAACTACCGTTTTCACCTGATCAGTAAAACTGAAGGCTTAGTCAGAAAGAGTGGTTGAAGAAGTACCTAGATTATTATTTTCCTCTTTTTACTTACTGTAAGTAGCAATACCACAATTTTGAAGTATTCTGTATTCAAGTCCTGTATTCAAAATTCAGCTTGATCAAAAGTACAAAGTATTGGCTTCAAACTCCTATATGAAAATGGGCCGTCCGGACCTCTGACGTCACGCTCTTGCCACCATGACTCAGCCATAACCAAATAAGGACTTCCCAATGCAGCTAACGCCCAAATATGGAGTGTGTTGTCTAACAGTCAAGGCATCAGGCGCAAACAAATCAGTCAGCTCCATATATGGGCACACAATGGGGCATGCCTATATATGGGCATAAAAGGGACAAGGACGGACAGATACAGAGATCTCCATATATGGTCAGTCGGATCGTCTGTGCGACGTAGTTGTGAGGGCTGTATAGCGGCCCGAACTCTAGATTCGGCCCGACCCTCTAGTATAAAGTACCAAAAGTAAAAGCACTCCTTATGCATAATTCACAACTTTTTTCAAACATTTTTCAAAATGTGTCTAAATCTTAAAGGAAATAGCAGATCTACAATCTTAACAAAGTGTCAGTTGACTGGCTGAAAATAACGTAACATGTCCTATACATAAGATGGTTGCATCTGTGAGAATGACTATTATTATTATTACGGGGCCAGAGCTCAGCTCTGGACCTGTTTTAATGTTGCCTGTATTCTGTTTCTGCCACTTTTCGCAGTTCTGGCTGAACCGTGCTGTCGCTTTTTACGAAACTCGGCCATATGGTAGATGGTCATGAAAAACTATCAAGAAATAAATCTCACAATCTTTCGTCAAAAGGTGGCGCTATAGCACTCAATTGAAAATGCCAACTTTGAACAGGTACAACTCATGCCCTGTTTGACCTACAGCCATGAAACTTCAATACACATGCGTCTACTCATGATGAACAACTTTCACACTCTGACTTTTGAACTTTGACCTCTAGATCTCCCACCATTTTGAATTATATGAAAAACAGTTAAAACCTATCTCTTCCTGGGATTTTTGAGTAATCTGCACGAAACCTCTTACACATGAACTTTGGACCTATGCCGACTCAACGATGCAGCGGATTTTCCATAAGTGAAAAAATGAAGCTTTAATGAGCCAATGAATATTGAAGTTTTATGACAATTATTCATCTGCCCCTAACACATACATGCAAACTCATATTTCTTTCAAACTTTGGGGTAATGTTGAGGGTCATTCCAAATATCACTAAAACCAATCTTACTCCAATTGGTCAAAGGGGGGCGCTATAGCGATTTTTTAAATTTTTTTTTTAAAAATGCAAACTTTAAACAGGCAAAAGTCATACCTCGTTTGGCCGACAGCCATTAAACCTGCTTACACATGTGCCTTGACTCATGAGGAACACATGTATCACGTTGACCAGTAAGCTCCGCCCTTAGATTGTCCGCAATTTTGAGCAGTTTGAAAAACACGTAAACCCAGGATTTTTCATCTATTTGCGTGAAACTGTATCATCTCTCTGATCTCTTTTTTTCACAGATCTTGTCTGTTGGTCCAATGGCTTCTCCCTTAAGCGAGTGCCTCACGACCGCAAGGTTGCCGGTTCAAGCCTCACTTGATGCAGACTCATTTAAATTGAATTGCAAAAAACATGACTGTATCAATGAATTACATGTGCAAACGGTAAAGATAACATGAAATGCTTATTTGAGAGGGTATGTTTTTGCAATGTATGACATACTTCATTCTGAAAATAGCCGATCTACAATCTCAAAACTTTTCAGATAGCAACGTGTTTCTGAGCTTGTAGATCGGCTGGTTTCACTGGTTCACTTTTATCTTCAACAGACAACCTCAGCCTAGACAAAGCTATAGCACTATAGGTAGTGTTGCAGCCTGTCAATCCGAAGGTTGAGAGTTCGATTCCTGTTAATGGCAATAGGTTGAGACGTCCAATCAATCCATTCTGCTTCCATCTTTCTCTCTCTTCAATCTATTATGTTTCCATGTCTCTCTCTCTTCAATCTATTCCGTTTCCATGTCTCTCTCTCCGCCCTTACATTGTCCGCAATTTTGAGCAGTTTGAAAAAGACTTAAACCCAGGATTTTTCAGTTATTTGCGTGAAATGGTATCATCTGTCTGACCTCCGTTTTCACTGGATCAGGTCTGTTGGTCCAATGGCTTCCCGCTTAAGTGAATGTTTCACAACATCAAGGTTGCCGGTTCAAGCCTCACTTGGTGGAGTCTTCATTTAAAGTGCATTGCAAGCAACAAGACTGTATTAATGAATACATAGCAATTGATAAAGATAACATGAAATGCTTATCTGAGAAGGTATGTTTTTGCAATGCATGACATACTTCATTCTGAAAATAGCCGATCTACAATCTCAAAACTTTTCAGATAGCAACGTGTTTCTGAGCTTGTAGATCGGCTGCTTTCACTGGTTCACTTTTATCTTCAACAGACAACCTCAGCCTGGACAAAGCTATAGCACTATAGGTAGTGTTGCAGCCTATCAATCCGAAGGTTGAGGGTTCGATTCATGTTAATGGCAATAGGTTGAGATGTCCAATCAATCCATTCTCCTTCCATCTCTCTCTCTCTTCAATCTATTATGTTTCCATGTCTCTCTCTCTCTTCAATCTATTATGTTTCCATGTCTCTCTCTCTCTTCAATCTATTCCGTTTCCATGTCTCTCTCTTCAATCTTTTCCGTTTCTATGTCTCTCTCTCTCTCTCTCTCTTGATGTGTCGATGAAATGAAATTTGTCGCTGAGCAAGCCTCTTAACCCCTAATTGCTCACAGGCCCTCATTGGAAACAAGACCGCAAGGACTTTCATGAACGGACCTGTTAAAGGAATTATCCTTATCTCTTCAATCTATTCCGTTTCCATCTCTCTCTCTCTCTCTCTCTCTCTCTCTCTCTCTGTGGGTGAGAGGTTGCATTGCAAAAAACATGACCTTAAGCTCAGTCTTCTATGTTTATATGGCTTATTGTGCATATTACTTATAGTTTTGTCTCTCTTTTAATGTATGACATATTTCATTGTGAAAATAGCCGATCTACAATCTCACAACTTTTCAGATAGCAACGTTTTGTGAGCTTGTAGATCGGCTACTTTCACTAGTTTTCGTTCCGAGGAGACACAAAAATGCCTTTATTGGTAAATGGTTTGTGAACCAGTGATCTAGAGTAGTTCAAGACACAGAGGCCTGGTTCAAAATGGACGGAAATACTTATAAATATCGACAGACACTATCAGGGAGGCCATATATATAGCTCAATGAGAAGAAAGGCAGTCTTGGAGTCCGTAGGTCGCTGGTTTGATCCCTGTCAACGACAATGTATTGAGGTGATCATGATTTGGCATTATTTGGATAACACATAGTGTTTCTTGAGGATAGGATTAGGCGTTGTTTTACTGAGGTTAGGGTTAGTGAAGGTTTAAAATGCTCATGTTAATTGCATGGTCTTCTTTCTCTCAAGTTCAGTCTTCTATGTTTCAATGGCTTATTGTGCATATTACTTATCATTGCTTCTTTCTTTTTTCTCTCTTCATTCCC
Source organism: Gymnoscopelus braueri (assembly GCF_963280865.1). Taxonomy (NCBI): domain Eukaryota; kingdom Metazoa; phylum Chordata; class Actinopteri; order Myctophiformes; family Myctophidae; genus Gymnoscopelus; species Gymnoscopelus braueri. The sequence continues at coordinate 5,392,771 of NC_137622.1, read as the reverse complement.
TGGCCCCGCTTATCGCTGCTTGCAGCTATATTTATTATTATTTTTCAGCATGGTGGATTTTCTGCTTCGATAATAAGCTGCCAAGCTGGCATTAAAACATTCAAAGGGAAGTAGTTAAAACCAAGTGAGAATGAGCATGTATTTTGACACTTTCTCAGTGCAATCCCGTGAGAACTCCCCACGTCTTCCTGAAGATGGCTCAGTATTTAGAGTACTTTCTTTTTTTTTAATTCTCCATTATTATTATCCATTATCCATTATTCTCCATTACGGGTCCATTTGGTTCCATTCGTACACTCTCAGAGTTACAGGCCTGAAGTGCTCCATTTGGAACCCCTTCAAGTATCCCTGAGGGTCCCTAGACCACGTTTTGAGAACCACTGACTTGGAGGGAGAAGGCCAGATGACAGGATTAATACAAATAAAACCCTAGAATAACGGCTCTTGAGATCAGAGAGAAAACCAAGAGGACCAAGAATTCTTAACTTTCTGGTGCTCTGCCACGATGCCTTTCAGAATCATCAAGACTCATTTCTGATTGTTAGCCTTCCATTTGCATTCGGCCCTGATAGAAATTGTCTTGGCACCGCAAGTGCATTCGTTTAGCCGAAGGGGGAGGCTTGCGTTCACCTTTGTCTTGCTCTTAGAGAAGCAAAGTCATCCACTAATTAGTTGTACAAGTGCCGTTGAACTCAGACTTCTGCTCTTCAGTTAACACATTCGATGCCAGAGTTTTATTGAAACAGTGTACGTCTAGTGCCAGCGATCTTACCGTTTGTAACGCTGCGCTGTTTAGAGCTTTAGACTCCACGACGAGCAACAATGAATGCGTGTACGATGGTGGATGGTCCAGGCTAACGCCTGGAACAATAACATCTCTCACGCAAGCCGGCATTGCGGAGTGATCGCGCACCGAAGATGGCTCGTTTTCACCACTGTAAAACGTTAAGGAGATCCGGAGGTTTTTATCAAGGAGATAGAATGGGAGCGGATGGAAGCCAGGTTTTTTGGCATGGTGATCCTTCTGTCCCTTCCATTTAAGAGGCACTGTGGGTGATTCCAAAGTTGCGCTAGCCCCCCCTTGTGGATTTTTTTTCCCCGCGTTCGGCACTCAACCGCTACTCTTTGAAAACACGAGAAATCCCAGTTTTGGCACCCAATGTGTTAAAATGATCTCCGGATCGACTTAAGTTTAGAGAGAACATACAAGGAGTTTGAGAGCATTTGGATGTGAGATGACGAGTTTAACCCATTCAATCCGGGAACGCATTTGTGAAATGTTTTAGATTTCTTTGGCTATTCAAAAATAGCAGATCTACAAGCTCATAGCTATGAGCTTGTATATCTGCTATTTATTTTTTTTATCGTGAAAATGTGCGCAAATATTTGAAATGTGCATTTTTTAAAGTGAACATTTGTAAAATATTGTGTTCTAGGGACCTCCTAGAGATTAGAGGTACAAGTGTTCACTTAAAAATATATATTCAAAGATTTGCACAAATGTTCATGATTTTTCTAAAATAGCAGATCTACAAGCTCATAGCGTGGCACTCGGTGCCACGCTATGAGCTTGTAGATCTGCTATTTTTGAAAAGCCAAAGAAATCTTAAAATGACACACAGATGCGTTCCCGGTCTTAATGGGTTAAGGTACTTAAAGGCATACTAGGTAACGTTTTCAACAAAACTAAAGTTAAATTGTATATCTTTTGTGAGTGGCAAAAGTTTCACAACACCCACTCCATGAATTTCACCCCCGGAAGCCTTTTATTTATATATTTACTATTGAACGGTGAAGGGGGGGACTTTCCCGGGGAAATGACGTCATCTGGCCGGAAAACGGAGGCGGAAATGCACTGGTTTCCTGTTTGGCCAGGAAATAACGCAACGGTTTCCTGTTTGGCCAGGAACTACGCGCTAATAACAAAAAGGAACCTCACGCTGATTTTAAGAGAATGTAGGATTGGAAGATCGAAAAAGAACAGAAAAAGAAAGCACAGCTCATGGTAACTAATGCTCCACTGGCTAAGAGAAACGATCCGTAGATAGTATAAAACAATTAAAAGATCGCTTTTTGAAACGCTTCCGGCTTCCGGTGAAAACGAATGGAATTCTGGGTAATCGAGGACGATGGAAATTGTATGCAGTGACGGTAGTGACCAGCAGAGGTTGCTAAAAATCGTTATTTGTGATTCTGCATTGTACAACTTTAAGTGATAAACGTTCAAATTTTAAGTTTATTGTTAAAGAAGTGGTGCCATGGTTTTGCACTTTTTCTGTTTTTCTGTGTCTATGAGGTTGATAGAACTTCATTAAGCCCCCTGGTGGTGTTTTTATGGTGTTTTATGTCTTCTCTGACTATTTTGAGTTTCTACCTGGAGGCTGAAACCTTGAGGGTCAAACGTGCCAATAGAAAAACAGCCCTTTATAGTGACATAGTAAAAATGTACCCTCCCCCTCATTATCATAACTCAACAGGTGTGGGCATGAGGAGGAGGAGGGACTAGGACAGGTGGGATGTGCTTAGGTGGTGCTTAGGTGGTGGAGGAGGTGCTAAGGTGAGAACCAGGTATACTTAATGAACTGGAGGCGTGTCCACATAAAACATAATTTTAACAATTTCTGTACACTTTTTTGAAAAAAATCTTCCTCCTAGTCTAACCATAATACCTGATGATTTTAGGGGGGGGGAAAGAAATCACTGAAAATCACGGCACCCCGTCTTTAAAAGATTAAGCTCTATATTCCGATCACTGTCATATCGTGTTTGTTTAGGGTCTGCCAGTCTCTCCAGCTCGTTAGTACAAACAAAATACATCTTAGTGTCGGCCAGTTTCATCCAATTAGGAGAGAGAACCCCAAAAAGTGTGTCTACTCTAGTTTCATCACTTCCAATTTCACCTGTTCATCCTGTACGTATGAGTTCTCTCTACATGAAATTTCTATCCCGACCAGAACATGTATTTTCCCACGTCCATGAAAACACTTCATGAATGTCATGGTATTTCGTTCTTTAAAACTTGAAGAGTGAGTGTTCAACTGAGATACTGCTAAGTAGGAACTTAAAGGTTCTATGACATTCATTTTCACTTTTGAAAAATGTTATGTTTTTTGGGGGGGTATTATGACCTCAATTAAACCCCCAAAAACTGAACTTTGAACATTCAGTGGATTTTCTGTGGTCTGGGTTTTTCTGAATAATTAGGCTGAAAATCTGTGATTGGCCCCTGGACTTTGATGTTACAGTCGATTAATCCCGCCCCCTCTCCTCTCCGCCCCTCCCCTCCCCTTAAAACTTTTAATACACGTTTGAAGGACCATGATAAAGACTTTCAATGTGTTGTAAAACTGAATGTCATGAAACCTTTAAAACCCACAGACTCACAAAAATAAAAAAATAAACAAAGTTCAAATCATGGAGATGCAAGATTCCTGCCGCAACAACATATAACTTTCTCAGTGCACACCCATCAAATAGATTTTTAATGAGCCATCAAAAAAAAGAAAGGAACTAATAAGAAAGATGGGAAAAGGCTCTGGCAGACCCCAACTCCAGCGTGAGTCATTATCTACATACAGCGAGAACAAAGTGGGGAATCTCCCGTATTTCAGTGTATTTTTTTCAAGTAACTAAGTACATTTACTCAAGTACTGTACTTAAGTACAGTTGTGAGGTATTTTTTACTTTACTGGAGTATTTCCACTTTTCAGTACTTCTACTTCTACTCCACTACATCTCAGAGGCAAATATTGTACTTTAATCCACTACAATGATTTGAAAACTTTAGTTACTAGTTACTTTGCAGATATAAATGATAATATTATAAAACATACATTAACCACTTTAGCCCTATTTTATACCTAGGCTATTTGAAAATAGCCGATCTACAAGCTCACAACGAGTCACATTGGGATGCGTTGTGAGCTTGTAGATCTGCTATTTTCAAACATTTTAGTACTTTTACTTTTGGTACTTTAAGTAGGCCTACATTTTGATACCAATACTTTTGTACTTTTACTCAATTAAATGTTGAATTCCGGACTTTTACTTGCAGCAGAGTTATACATTGCAGTATTGATACTTAAGTAAAACATTTGAGTACTTTTTCCACCACTTCCACCGATCGACAAGCTCACAACGTGTCGCAAATAACAGAAAACAGAAAATACCCTAGTATAGAGCCCTGAGAGACTCCGGTCAACCATATAGGGTTTAACCCATGCATTAAGACCTGGAACGCATGTGTCATTTTTTAAATTTGAGCTAAAAAGCATTATTTTACACTTTGGCTATTCAAAAATAGCAGATATACAAGCTCATAGCGCAGCACCGAGTGCCGCGCCTTGAGCTTGTAGATCTGCTATTTTTGAAAAATCTTGAAAATGCGTGAAAATCTTTGAATATGTATTGTTTTAAAGCGAACAATCTCAAATCTTTGCTTCTGGGGGTCCCTGGAACAAAATATTTTGAGATTGGGGTCCGCGGCCAAATAAATATCATTTTGGTGGTCCTTGACATGAAAAAGATTGAGCACCACTGATATAGAAACATACGTTTTTCAGAATACTGTTGGGATTTAGGAGATAATGTAGAGTCGGCTTCAGGTCTTAATGGGTTAAAGGACGACTTCACCGCTTTTCAACCTATCTTCATATAATAGGTCCTCACTAATACTCATGATAAAATGGTAAAAAAAAATTCTACTTGGTCTGTGTCACTGAGGAGGGCTGTGGACAGTTCAGAGTCCCGTCTACCAGACATCATCAATGGGGGATCCAAGCTAATAGAAACTGCAGGTGTTAATAAAAATCTAAATAAAAAATTTGAAATCTTGTTGGAAAAAAAATCATGCCTAACGATGATGTCACTGGTAGACGGGTTTCTGGACTGTCCACAGCCCTCCTATGAGACACAGACCAAGTAGGAAAAAATTGTACCATTTTATCATGAGTATTAGTGAGGACCTATTATATGAAGATAGGTTGAAAAGCGGTGAAGTCGTCCTTTAAGACTCAACCTTTTTCGAAAATAGCTGATCTGCAAGCGATGGGCTATTTTCAAATTAGCCAAAGTATAAATTAACGCTTAATTGTCCAATGCTGTCAGGCAGAAACCAGCTAACCAGCTGTGTGTTGGTAAAAAAAATATTGAACCAATGAAAAGCATTAAAAAGTGCTTCTGACAAAACCAGCTAACTCCATTGGATCCTCAAATGTTCTGCTAAACCAGCGAAGTCCACAGGTGTTAGCTGGTTTAGCTGACTCCAGGCTCCACCCCCTTTTGACCTCGAACCTCATTGGCTGCGGGTACATGGACCATCATGTATTCATTCAGAATGAATTCATTCCGAATGAACTCATTCCGAATAGAGGAATCTGATCCACTCACCTGTTTACATGGGACCTGAATAAAAGTATTCCTCGTTTACATGACCAAAGCATTCATTCGGAATATAACTTTTGACATGTGCAAAGTGGTTCCCTCCTACGCCCGGGCATGGACCAGGGGCCACTACCCGGAGCAGAGCTTCCCCTGGTGGGCATGGGAGGAGGCAATAGCCCCCTTGTGCCTCCGCGGCGGAGGTCTGTCGGTCGTAGACAGGCCGGTAAGCAACGCACCGACTCCTGGCCAGGCAGCGTTGTATGCGGTACAAGCCTGTGTTCCTTTGTTATCGCCGTTTTAATGCAAAAGTAGCAGATCTACAAGTTCAGACCAGTTTCTTTTTTTGTATTGGTACCAGACACGTAGGCTAGCCTATACTATTTGTCACATTTCTCATGTAGGTACGATGACGTCATCGCATATTCGCACATGGTCATTATAATAATAAATAATAATACATAAACACCGGACCGCTCATGGTCATTATAATAATAAATGGAGAGAGAGAGTCTATGAAACAAGGCACGCTCATTTATGGCAAAAGTACAAAAGTATTGGCATCAAAATATACTTAAATAGAAAGTATAAGCTACTCATTATACTGAGTGCCACGTTTTTTTCTTGTATTATTATGAAAAAGCTTTGAAAACCCTCTTACTGCGCCGAGTAGCGTGCGGTGCGCACACGGGTGAATGCGGGGTCTGTCGCCCTAAAACACAATCGCCCCGGGTCAAAATCCAGCGACCATGGAGCGGCCGTGGATGGCCCGCTCAAAAGGTGCGTGTGGCGTGGTGTTTTGGGACGACCGTTCCGACTGCCCATGTAATGAATTGATTAAGTAAAACTCATCTGTTTTCGCTGCAGCTGCGCGCTAATAATGTTGTTTTCATTTATTTTTGTTCACGCATGCTATTAAAACAATGCAGCTATTGCAGTATTGGGCCTTAACATGTGATTAAAAATGTATACGTATTTGGCCCCTCATATATAAAATAAATGTAAAATCTGATTTAAAATTGAAACTTGCAGCTGATCAATGCGTTTCTGCGTTTACGTGTGGACAGGGATTTAAAAAAAAAATCTTTGTCATGTGGCCAGGGATTCTTTTTAAAAACTGAGGCCTAAAATACCCGTTTAGAAAAAGATCCATATAAGTGTAGCCTAGGCCAGCAATCCTCGGAGCGTCCGTTCTCCTGGACAAGTCTGGGCTTAACCATTACAGGCTTATTAAATGACGCTATAGAATAGAATCATTCATTTTATCCCGCAGTAGCGACCGTGTACGAATTAGAGATTTGATAGGTCATTTTTGGACAATTCTGACAGCACTACTAAGCACGGACATGCGCAAAGTAATGCATGTATTCCAAACAGAGAGGAGTGTTTGGAATAAAGTGTTTACATGGTCAATTCCGATTGGTATATCCCGATTCAAACGGTCTATACCACCCCTCCTAACCCGAATGGAATATTCTATTCCAATTGAGGTGTTTACATGAGCATTTCTATTCTGAATGAATTCATCCATTCATTCATTCCGAATAGAAGTGTATTCATTCCGAATGAAACTGTCCATGTACCCGCAGCCACTGTGAGCTTGGAGGTCCATTCAGCTGTTCTTATCAATGATGAACAAAACCTCCTAACTCCACTTTTTTCCATTTCCTGAAAAATTAACATTTGCCAGGACAGCAGAGATAGCCTATGTTGTAATAATGATCTAAATCTATAAAGTACTTAGTAACCCAACTGTCAAAAAAGTGTAGAGGAGGTTCAAAGTATAATATTTCCCTCTGGGAAGCCTTGGGAGTAGAAAGAATAAAGTATTTCATACACAGACCACATTTTCCACCCCACCGCCATTGTGAACCTTGAGCTTGAGCGTTTGTTAACCTATACACACGCGTATACATTTCCCGCCGATGATGTACACGCCTGCTGCGATGGGTTAGCATGGAATGTGCGCCTGGCTCTACTCTGCGTTTGTGTAGGCTAACGAAACGAGGCTGCTAATATGAGGGGCGGTTGAGATGATTAATGCAGCCTTCCCGTCTGCTTCGGCCTGGGCTCCGTCAATAAAACGTATGGCTTAGTCACATGTCAATTAGCTATGTCTCGTAAGCTGTATGCGTGCGCGCGCGTGTGTGTGTGCGCGTGGAACTTTGTTTCAGCGCGATTATGCAAATGCAATTAGTCTCTTTATCTGTTCAAAGGCGCGCGGGATGAAAGGGAAAGGCATGACTTGACCTGATGCACTGCCATCCTTTCTGTCCGTGTGCTCAGCACGAGAATACCAATGTTCCCGCATTAACCCGCAAAGAGAAAGCGAGAGAGAGAGAGAGGGGGGCGGGGGGTAGGTGGGGGAGTCGGGCATCAAGATAACTCGACGGAGAGATGAAAAGCGAACGGGGGATAAAGGGAGGGAACGTGTGGGTTGGAGAGAGGGAGAGAGATAGACACACAGCAGGAGAAGAAAGCAGTGCTAATTTCTCGCGTCGAATCGATATCTTGGGCGCGGGGAGTTTCGGAGAATGCCAATGAGCTAATGGGTGGGGGGGGGGGGGGGGAGGGGAAGGAGATAGGAGCGTTGTGTGCGCGGGGGCGGCTTGGGTATGACACACGTCACCGCTCTGTGGAGTGCTGGGGCGAACTCAGCTGAACCCCCCCCTGTCAAATCGCCTTGACGTTCACTACTCATCGCTTTAACCCGGGGGGAGGCAACGTTTCTTTTCAGGCCCAAGGACCCCTTAGCTGAGAGAGAGAGATGAAGCGGCGCCACGTGCTAGATATGGTAAAAGTGCACAGTAGCTACTCAAGTAAATGCACTTCGTCACTGTCCCCCCTACCCCACTGGTCCGCTCACCTGCACGTCCGTCCGTTGTCAGGAGGCGCTTGTTATTCCTGCAGCGACTCTGTGAAGTGAACTGATAATTCACTCGCAGCTTTACTTGTTAGCTTGTTGCCACTACAAATGAGAGATCACATTAGAATCTGTTGCACGCACCGCGCACGCACGCATGCACGCGCGCATACGCGCACACACACATTCCAATGTAATAATGCAGGTTTAACTACAAAGTTGCTCTTTTAGCGCATGACATGATGTCACGATGGCTGTTACGTCATCATGACTCCACATACAGTATGAGCTATAGGATTCAGTCTGCCATTGACTTACATTATAACATTCAAAGTAAACATGTCCCTGGAAACATCTCGCAATGGTTTCACTGTCCATGTCTCCATGCCATCAGTGATCCTCAACCGTTTTTTTCATTTCAAGGACCCCCAGTTTGACATGCATTAGGCCCACAGACCCCGGTTTGATACCATTGTTTAACCTGTTCAAACCGGGAAAGCATCTATCTGTGTCATTTTATATTTTAGCTAGAGAGATACAATCTATCTGTGTCATTTTATATTTTAGCTAGAGAGATACATATAGCACATTGGTTCTCAAAGGACCACCAAGGGCCAGGGGTCCTTGGGGGGGTTCCTGGGGGGATCCCCCCCAAAATGACGATCATTTTAACAACTTTAACTTTAACTAAATTTCAGATATACAAGCATACAAGCATAGTGTGTAACTTTGTGCGGCGCTATGAGCTTGTAGATCTGCTATTTTGGAAAAATCTGAACATTTGAAAACATTTGTGCAAATCTTTGAATGTATATAATACTGTATACTTTTTAAGTGAATTTTTTTTAATCTGAAATCCTTCTGGGTGGTCCCTAATACAAAATATATATAATTTTGGGGGTCCTTGACAAGAAAAAGGTATGAGCATCACTGATACAGCAGCATACTGTACATTTTTGTTCAGAAAACTGTTAGGATTTAGAAGACATTTTTTTCCACAAAATGTCTCACACAACACAATGGTCTTACACCTGCATTAGGCTACTATTCATGATTCATGATATTTTTTTTAATAATGTGTGTGTGTGTGTGTGTGTGTGTGTGTGTGTGTGTGTGTGTGTGTGTGTGTGTGTGTATATATACATATATATATATATATATATATATATATATATATATATATATATATATATATATATATATATATATATATATATATGTTTTATTTTTTTCTTCTAGAGCCAAGGTATGGCACCTGCCCCATACCTTGCCATACCCAATTGACGCCCCTGACAGACAGACAGACAGACACACACACACACACACACACACGCACGCACGCGCACACACACACACACACACACACACACACACACACACACACACACACACACACACACACACACACACACACACACACACACACACACACACACACACACACACACACACACACACACACACACACTACACCTTATATGCTAATGTGGTACACATTCACACACCGACGGCGGCGGAGGCGACCATGCGAGACACCAAGCTGCTCACTGGGAGCGGTTAGGGGGTTCAGCGGCTTGCTCATGGACACTTCGACTGTGGGGGGGGGCTCCCAGACGGCTGGGCCGCGGCCGCACACAGACCAGGGGTTAGTTCCACAGCTGTGTGTGTGTGTGTGTGTGTGTGTGTGTGTGTGTGTGTGTGTGTGTGTGTGTGTGTGTGTGTGTGTGTGTGTGTGTGTGTGTGTGTGTGTGTGTGTGTGTGTGTGTGTGTGTGTGTACTTGCTTGCGAGGGGCAAACTCAAGTATAGTAGAATTAGAGAAATAGACATTATGAAGACCATTTCCTGGTTTCCCAAAAGAGCAATGTTTTTTCATGATTAAAAAAAGATTGTGTTAATGTGTTTGTGTATATGAACCTCTGAATTGAACATTTCAGATATCCAAATAATATCTCTATAACAAAACTAATCACGTACTCAGATTAAGTTTACTCAAATATGTTCAATAAAAGTGGTTATTTATTTAAAGTATGCCCACCATACCACCATATATTCTGCTTTGTCATGTTGTACAAAATATTCAGTCAATTTAATCTGCAGAAGAGCTCTCAACTCGCATAGCTGCCGTGTGCTTTGTATAGTTGATATGGACTTGCAGGTCTAAGTAACCTTTATTTGCAACACATAAGCGCCAGCTTTGCATACAGTACACTCTGCTTCCTATATGACGAAAACACAACTGTTTTTCTCACGGAGAGATCAAGCAGTTCGGCTCAGTGCTGCGAGCCTTTGCTTTGATATGAGCGAGAGAGCGCAGGGCATGCATTGAGTGCTGAATTATACATGTTCCGGGGTTCTGGTGCGGTGCGTGTGTGTGTGTGCGTGCGCGTGTGTGCGTGCTACTATACTTGTGGGGCCCAAATGTCCCCGCAAGTATAGTAGAATAATGATACATTTACATTGTGAGGACCATTTCCTGGTCCTCAGGAGAAATTATTGTTTTATGGTTTAAAAAAGGTTTTCAATTATAAAAAACATTCTGGTTGGCGTTAGTATTAGGTCCTAAATCGCTGTAAATGTTGATGTCCTCACAATTATAAATACAAACGTCTGTGTGTGTGTGTGTGTGTGTGTGTGTGTGTGTGTGTGTGTGTGTGTGTGTGTGTGTGTGTGTGTGTGTGTATGTGTGTATGTGTGTGTGTGTGTGCGTGCGTGTGGCGTCAACCCCTTCCACACATGGACGGCCATGCATCTGGACAAGGCCAGATCGGGGGTCCCGTACGTGCAGCTGTTGTTTACTCCAGGAGAGACCCCTGTCCGCTCGGCGACGGGGCCTCTGTCGTCTCCACCCTATAACTCGAGGCGTCTGGGACAGATGCTGTTGGGAGGGTCTGGTCATAACGCCTGCTGTCGCCGTGTCCACGCTATGGGACGCCCCCCCCCCCCTCCCTCCCAAACCCCCATGTAAAGCCTGTGGCTGATTTCTTTCTTCTTTTTTTTCCCGGCCTTTTCCCAGTTTTTTTTGCGTGTCCTGATGAAGGGTTTTCAACGTTTGGAAATAAGCACTAATGTGTTCTGTGCTGAGTTTGATTTGTGAAAACTTCAGAATCCGAAAATAATGCATTTGTGCAAATCTTTGAATAAATATATTTTTAAAGCGAACATTTGTGACTCAAATCTTTGCTTCAGGGGATTCTACAAATGTCTTCTAACGTAAAATGTTGCTATAATATCAGTGGTTCTCAAAAATTATATGTATTTGGCCGTGGACCCCCATCTCTTCTGGGGGTCCTGGGAGAAGTTGTAACAGAGTAAAAAATGTTCGCTTAAAAAAGTATACATTCCAAGATTTGCACACATTTTCATGATTTTTCAAACAAGAAAGAATGACATAGATGTCATGGTGGATGGCGCAGGCCCCCCCCCCCCCCCCCCCCCCAAAAAGAAAATAGTGTTTGGGGGTACAAAATCATGGATTGGGAAAAAAAAAAAAAGGGGTCCGCGGTTCCCCCCCCCTCCCCCTTAGGGGTCCCTGGAGACCCTTGGGGGTCCCTGGGGGTGACCTACAGACACGGCGAAGGAAAACTGTAAAGCCACAGCCACGCATGCAAGATGTTGCACATGAACTCTGCAGCCGCACTGAGCAGAGATGCTCATAGGCCTGCGTCGTGCGTACAATATTGTGAAAGGACGCATTCATGACACCGTCGTGGCGTCCATGGGACGCACTAGAGTTGTCACCAACAACAGAGAAAAATATAAAGATAATTCCCGATAAAATTATTAGTGCACGATAAGTATCGGCCCGATAATTATCGGTTCGATATCAGGAATTATGACATCATCCCGATAAAACCGATAACATTAATAATAGCTCCGATAATATATAATATTTGTCAACTGTGATCTGCATGGACTCTCGATTAGACACCGTTGTACTGGAGAAGTATAACTCTCGGTTAGACACCGTTGTACTGGAGAAGTATAACTCTCGGTTAGACACCGTTGTACTGGAGAAGTATAACTCTCGGTTAGACACCGTTGTACTGGAGAAGTATAACTCGGTTAGACACCGTTGTACTGGAGAAGTATAACTCGGTTAGACACCGTTGTAACTAGTTACCATTACTAGTTACTTCATTTAAAAGTAACTCAGTTACTTTACTAGTTACTTACACCAAAAAGTAATGCGTTACTGTGAAAAGTAACTTTTAAGTTACTTTATAAAAATAAAAAAAAAGGGCTCCCATTATTGCCCTTCATTTCAGTACTGTTATTGCATTGAATGGAGAATAATACAATCTGTTGATCAACTTGACATGCATTTGCATCACTGAACTCTGCTAAGCAATGTGGTCTATACCAGGGGTCGCGCTATAGGATTGTAACCTGCTGGTCCCAATGTCCGGAATGAATCAAATTTATCAGACATCTGATAAAAAATACCGGTCATAATGATGTTTAAGCATTAATTACAATTAAGCAGGTGCGTAAATACAGCCTAACACTTAGGCCTACAGCATTATATTTTGGATTGAGCTATTTGAACATGAACCATGATGAACGAGTAATATACACATTTTATATACAGTAGCAGGGTCATCTTGCACAAATACATTAATTACCTACACTACCATTTGCGCCTGGCAATCTCTGCTTCTCACCCATTGACTTGCATGTTAAATGATGGCGTTTCCCCTTAAAAATAATCGATTTCAGGAGCAAGAGCTTAAAAATCTCTTCTAAATCTAGTCAACAAGGCCTGCAGTAGGCTATGCACTGGACAAATATGCATGACATTATTTCAATAAACTAAAAACATGGGAAATGTTAGAGGGAGTAATAGCGATGGATACACGACGGTCGACTGTCACGACCGTCATGGATGAACTTCAACCTGGTGTTTGCACTTTCTCCATTTATGGCCCGTACATCTACATAAACGTTCATATTTCAAATATAAAGTGCTTATCCTATGGCGACGGAGGTTACATGTATATACGGGCTCTCAAAAGTACCTGTATCATCCGTATTGTTCAATAAAAAGCATTTTAATCTGATCGGTGGCCATTTTCTCCATATGTTTTCAACTGAGTGACCCTATCGGTTGGTAGGTGTATTGCACTCCAATACATTATGAAAAAATGGCCACTGATCGGATTAAAATGCTTTTCATTGAACAATACAGAATATACGGTTACTTTTGAGAGTCCCGTGCATAATTGTAACATCCGTGGCCATGGGGTAAGCACTTTATATTTGAAATCTGAACGTTTATAGAGATGTACGGACCGTAAATGGAGAAAGTGCAAACACCAGGTTGAAGGTGATGACTGTAACAGGACTTTTCATGTACCGCAGGGACTGCAGTAGCAGACGCAGTTAATAAATAGACGAACAAATGAATTAATATACTTTAACGTGCAGAATCCAAAACAGGCAGCGCTGTGATTCTGAATTTTTGTTACGATTACGGTGATTAGTAGCCTATTATTGACACCACCTGGGCGAGTGAGTCATGTAACTTTCCTGGTTGCAGCCTTGCAGTTTAAGTGCAGATTTCAGCTTGGGAAAAGCAGCCTTTAACGGGTTTGGGTACGTGGTTCATAATCACCATTGCGTTATCGCGGTATTCCTACTACTAGTCCCAGAAACACACACACACGCTGTTAAGAGAGAGAGAAAGAGCGAGCGAGCGAGAGAGAGAGAGAGAGAGAGAGAGAGAGAGAGAGCTTGCAAAGCCATCACAGCAGGTCTCCGCAACACAGACTGGTGTAAAGTCAATAAGTACATTTACTCAAGTACTCTACTTAAGTACAATTCTCAGTCACTGTTCGCCTCGCTGTATATATAAATACTATATAAAAAATAACGGAGTAACGCACCATGTAGTAACGGTAACTGAGTTACTGAATTAAAAAAAGAATGCGTTAGAGTACTAGTTACTGAAAAAAATAACGGCGTTACAGTAACGCGTTACGTCCCAACACTGACTGTTAGGCTACGCTGTACAGAGAGAGAGAGAGAGAGAGAGAGAGTGAGACGGCATGGGGAGCTCAGTGGTGCTTAAACGAAGAAAATGTGCACAGAATATCATCTAAAACTATGCTAAATAAACCCCAAAAAAATATCAAAAATAAAGTCGGACCTTTATCTAAATTACCTTTATATTTATTGGACACTTAAATGTTTTAGGTACATTCTGTAATTGATGAAAATTAATTTTAATGTGACATTTCAATGCTCTTAAATGAACACAGGATCACAGAAAATCACCTGAAACTATGCTAAATATGTCCAAAACATATCAAAAATAAAATCGGGACTTTATTGTGGCTTAAATAGATTCAAGTCGACAAGTTTTGGTGCATTCTATAATTTAATAAAACATTCTGATGCCTCCATAGTCTGACTACTTCTCCACAGTCCGTGACAACAATGGCGGCTGTTCAAAGTTTTTCGGAGCAAAGAGGGGGCGTCTCCCTGCATGAATCCAAGTTGAAGCAACCAATCGGTGGCAAACAAGCAATGATGACGCGTTCCGGACCCTTTTTTAGCAAACCCGCCCCCTTTTTCCCACAAACAAAGCATTCCTTTCCAAACCCCGCCCCTTTTTCACCGACGCCCCGCCTCTCTTTAAATAGCTTTGGAGGTTAACTCCCCCTTTTGGTCAGATGCCTGATATCTGTTCATTAGGATGGCCGCTTGCGCTTGCCATCCAAAATAGCAGCTCTACAAGCTGTAAGTTGTAACTTTTATATCTGCTATTTTTTAATAGCCAAAGAGAATTCAAAATAGCTGATGGCACGCATTGTGATTTTTTTTTAATTCATGGCAACAGCTTAAATGATTAAATGATTAAATAACAAATGTATGAAATATTGATGTGGTCACATCACCAGGTTTACAGGTGTAAATATGTGGGTAAACCTTTTTTTTTTATGCGAGCTCCATCATGTCAAAATACATTTTTTTACCTTTTTCTCCTCATCAAATAAAAATCAAAGATGCTTTGCTACAAGAAGAATCTGCAAGAGCTATACTTAAAGATGTTTGAGATAAACCAAAAAGTGGAAGGGCCAATCAGCGTCTGTCAATCATAGGGCTCCTGGAGCACAGACGCCGATTGGCTCTTCCACTTTTTGGTTTCCGTAAAGCGGCCGCCCAACCAGCTCTTGGGGCCAGGCCGGTCTGCAGAAGACGCACGATAATGTGAATATAGGCTATATCTATATAGGCTTTATCAGACCATTGAATGGGCCAAGTAGGCGACATACTGACCTACCCGCGATTTATCAGACCACCATTGAATCGGCGAAGTATAGGCGATATTCTGACCTACCATTCATTGGGTGTTATCAGGACATACTGACCTACCGACGGAGATGACTTATATAAGTTACGTTTTGGTTTCGGTTTTGGACTATGACAGAGGCGTGCAGTCTCAAGCGGACTGGAGCCACGTGAAGCAACCACCGAGCGAGCTAAAGCGAGCGAGTTGCCGTGCTGAACGTTGTGACGTTCGTTTGAGCCAACTCAGCGCCGTCCGAGTTATGTACCGATAGGCACAGAATCGTAAATCAAGTTGTGGGGAATGCCCTGCCTCCGTTAGGTCAGTATCTCCTGATTATGCCCAATGAATGGTCTGATAAATCGTGGGTAGGTCAGAATGAGTTAAAAAAAAAATCACTGTGAAAAAAAGAATATATTCAACGCACGCGCACGCTTGTGCACGTGCGTGCGACGGCCTCGTACCTGCGCCGCTCCGCGCCCCTCACGTTCGCCGTTGCCCTCCATATCCCAACCTCGGGCTATGCGACGAGGCAGGGG
>NC_137622.1:5352034-5376501 GCF_963280865.1 Gymnoscopelus braueri | reverse complement strand
TTCGAGCTGAACCTGACTCAGCGGCTCATGTCCGCTTTCCTCAGATCAACCCCCACCACCCCAACCCCCCCCCCCCCCCCCCTCCTCCGGAGATAAGCTCTATATACTTCAGCGAGGATGGTAAACTACCTCAAAACCTACAAGCTCGGTAGGCGCTCGGAAGGCGCGGCGGTAAAGTTCCTGTCCAGGTCATGGGTTCGAAATCCACCGTGTTGCACTTGGCTTTGTCGAGCGTCTATATTCTGTTGTTAAGCCGTGACTATTATGCGCCCCGTCAGAACAAATTCCGGGTCCAAGTGTGTGTTTTGCCGATATGCGCAGTGCTGTGTCCCTCGCTGTTTTGACAGATCTGAGACTTATTTGTCATTCTACCGCTTTCCTGGCAACGACAAAGAGAAGAGGAAATGGTTATAATATATCACTGCATGTACTCCTAGAGGCTGGGATGGCACCTGTCAGCAGGAGCCTCCGGTGGGGGCTCCTCACTGGCAGCCGAGTCAGTAGGATACGACACCAGTGACACACAGACATGTGGGTGGAGTTAATTGGCTAAATTGGGGAGAAAAGCTAAACAAAAAAAAATGTGTGACCAGCTCAACCAGAACTCCAGCAGTCAAATTCTGGGGGGAACACTTGCCCACAAAATAGTAGATCTACAAGCTCACAATGTGTCCGTTTTGAGCCTGTATTGGCTATTTATGGCGAAGAGATTTGGTGTAGATGCAAACAAGTGGTGAAAGTACACTTGTAACTCAAGTCTGATTCTCTAAGGCCATGTTTAGACGACAACGGTCTCTATAGAAAAAGTCCTCATACATGTGCATGTCAAATGATTGTGTTTCTCCGCAGACCCCATCTGAATTTAAAAATATATATATAAATATTATTTCACTATTTATTTTCAAGATCTTTTTGAAAATAGCAGATCTACAAGCTCACTGTGAGCACTGTGAGTTTTTTTTTTTTTAATGAACAGAATCACATTTATTAAGAGTTATAAGAAGAAATAACCGCAAATAACCACCAAAAACTCGGAAATATCCGCCCAAAACCGCAAAAAAATTACAAATAGCCAATGTAATGTTTAAAGTGCTCATGTAGCCTAGTCGCTTCTTTTGGGCTTGTTTTCATAAAGAACTGACTGCTTATTTCTCTCACAACATCTGGCAACCTCACACATTTTGCCGTTTCCTCCGCTGTAACTGTTACATGGAGACGTGACGCGGAGCGTTTTCAAAGATTTCCACTCTGGAGGGTGGTTTCACTTCGTTGCGGATTCAAGCCCCGATAACGCTGTTCCCGTCTAAACGGACGGCACGTCTGATATTTTATTTTGCCGTTTTCTCTAGAGGTTGTCGTGTAAAGGGGGCTTAAGACTAGAGGGTATAAGTGGGTTAAACGGCGACTGTCGAGTGTCAAGCACTCTCTGCAGCTAACTGTCATTTAGCCGCTCCCCAGCGCCTGCCCTGCCCGCAAGCCCACCGGCACCGCGCCCGTCTATTGGCCTGTGCTGTTGATTGTTGGTCACCCAGGACCGGCCATCAGTCACTGTGATGACACCGTACATCATCCCAACAGCTGCAATCAATTTAGGCGAAGATGAAAAAAAAAAAAAAAGAAGAGTGGCGTCATGCGCTGCCCCACGGTGGGGATTTATGGCAGGCATCGCGCCAGGCTACTTATGAAAGCAAACACCTGCACGTCCACGTTAAGCCTCGCCATGCGCGACACGCCGCGCGTTTATTCCCATGCATGTTGTTTTTTTATTCTTTCTGCCTGTCACAGTGGCCTTATTGTAAATTTAGCGTGACAAAAGTACCCGCAAGGGTCCTGAGCAAAGGGTCACTTTTCTGTACTCTCTTCCCCCCAAAATAATTCCAGAAATGTCCCAGAAATATCCCAGAATTTCCAAAACCTTCGCTACTTTTGGACTTTAGTGGTCAAACATTACACCAAAGGACGTTAATAGTACACTCTAGCCAGCATGCCGGGCTTACCGTTTGTAATTTTGTTGTCGTTGTTTTTTTTTGCTCGAATTCTCTGCGCCTCCGTTTTTTTTCCAAAGCGACGTCGTAGTAAACTTTGTTGAGCGATGAGAATGCGCCGTAAATCTAAATGGAAGTGCGAGCCGTTCGTTGGCTTTTAGCTCGTAAATGGATTTTGTCCCCCCCCCCCCCCCCAACCCCACCCCCCTCGTCTCTAAAAGCACCGTCAGGTGAATTATAGGATCCACCGCATGCCGTCCTAACCCGGACCATAATTTTCTCTCTCTCTCCGCCAGGCAGAGGTGTATATATCGTTGCTGTCGGGCGGAAACCTTCTATCTCCATATTCTAACTTTTTGTGTTTTTTTCTTAAGTAACGCCCCTATTTAATCATACTACAGCGTCACACGAAAGCCTCAGAAGTAGCAGATCTGCAAGCTCTAAATGCGGTGCGAAGCTTGTCGATCTGCTATTTTTCTGTTTTTGAATTTGAATCCTGAAAAGTAAAAGTTTTTGACATATTAGGTTTCCTGTTGATACACACACACACACACACACACACACACACACACACACACACACATATATATATATATATATATATATATATATATATATATATATATATTACACCTTGCATATTGAATCAGACAAAATACCATTGTGTCCTCTGCAGAGAGAGAGAGAGAGAGAGGGAGAGGGAGAGGGAGAGGGAGAGGGACAGAGAGAGAGAGAGAGAGAGAGGAGAGAGAGAGAGAGAGAGAGAGAGAGAGAGAGAGAGAGAGAGAGAGAGAGAGAGAGAGAGAGAGAGAGAGAGAGAGAGAGAGAGAGACGGCTGGGTGGTATGATAGTGACACGAGTATCTGGGTCTCTGGGATATACGGAGAGATAAATGACAGCCCCTCTCACGGTCCGTTTTATTTCGGTTCCGGTGAAATACGGCGGTTACCTGTGCTCAGAGGAGGTCGTGTCAAACGAGCGATAAATAAAAGCGTCCCTCTCGCAGACAGACGGACAGACAGATTGTCCTCACACTTAACCCCCCCCCCCGTGTCGTAAAAAAAAAGAAGACATGCAATTGGGATATGGTGAACCTTGTCATGGCGGGATCGTTGCCCCTGCCGCTCTCTCAATCCCGTTATACGACTCGCACTTCAACCCCGACCCTCCTGCTGACCTTTGTCATTGTATGGTTAAGTAGCTCTGCTATGATGTCTATGTCTGTCTGTTGTAGAAGTGCTCTGATTTTTTTTTTTTTATTGATTCACTTAAAGGACGACTTCACCCATTTTCTAGCTATCCTCATATAGCCTAATTAGTCGTCACTAATACTCGTCATAATATGGTATACATTTTTTTCTGCTCGGTCTGTGTCTCAGAGGAGGGCTGTGGACAGTTCCGAAAGGCGCCTACCAGTGACATCATCGTTAGACAGGTTTTTGTATTTAATTGTTCACCAACGCAAGAACAATGGCTTCTGTTATAGCATGCTAACTTTCCAAGAATAGAAAGCCTACAGTTTCTGAACTGTCCACAGCCTTCCTCTATTTTCGAATAGACAAAGTATAAAATAGAGCGTATGTGGTTAATGGATGTTTGGTCATAAACTAAATCTAAGTAACTTAGTTAGGCTACTAAAGTTTTCAAATAAATGTAATGGAGTGAAAAAAAGTACAATATTAGCCTCTGAGATGCCTCTATAGTATAAAGCACAGAAACAAATGTAAATACTCAAATAAGGTAAATGGCACATGTGCTTTAGTAAAAGATACTTAGTTACTTTCCAACCACTCCCCGTGCAGACCTTTTGTCATTGCCAGTGGTGGAAAAAGTACTCAAATGTTTTACTTAAGTAAAAGTATCAATACTGCAATGTAGAAGTACTCTGTTACAAGTAAAAGTCCCGAAATTCAAAATGTACTTGAGCAAAAGTACAAAAGTATTGGTATCAAAATGTGCTTAAAGTACCAAAAGTAAAAGTACTAAAATATTTGAAAATAGCAGATCTACAAGCTCACAACGCGTCGCATCGCAACGCGTTGTGAGCTTGTAGATCTGCTATTTCCAAATAGCCTATGTATAAAATAGGGCTAAAGTGGTTAATGTATGTCTCATAATATCATAATTTATATCTGAAAAGTAACTAGTAGCCTAACTAAAGCTTTCAAATAATTTTAGTGGAGCAAAAGTACAATAGATAGTATAAAATAGTACAAATACCTCAAAATTGTACTTAAGTACAGTACTTGAGTAAATGTACTTAGTTACTTTACACCACTGGTCATTGCCGACGGCTTGCAGCTCCGCTGTGAAGTGTGCGTGTGTCTGTTTGACCCAGACCTCGGTGTGTGCCATAGCGTTGCCTCGGGCTAAATCAATACCGCCTTCATTTTCAGAGGCAGTCTGTACCGGACCCTTCCAGACCCTTCTAGACACTCACAGGGCTTCCATGGAATAGACTGTGTCACATCCATTTCTCAAGGATGGAAAGCAGTGGTGTAAAGTAACTAAGTACATTTACTCAAGTGCCGTACTTAAGTACAATTTTGAGGTACTTTTACTTCACTGGAGTATTTCCATTTTTCAATGTTTTTAATTCTACTGCACTACATCTCAGAGGCAAATGTTGTACTTTTACTCCTCTACAATTATTTGAAAACTTTAGTTACTAGTTACTTTGCAGATATAAATTATTATATTATAAAACATACATATACAGTACATACATATAGGTTCTATGACATTCATTTTCACTTTTTTTATTTTGTATGTTTCTTTTGGGGTTTTATGACCTCAATTACACCCAAAAAATCTGAACTTTGAACATTCAGTGGATTTTCTGTGGTCTGGGGTTTTCTGAATAATTAGGCTGAAAAGTAATCTGAGCTTGGCCCTTCGGCAGTGAGGTCACAGCCGATTAATCCCGCCCACTCTCCTCCTCGACCCTCCCCTCCCCTATCCTTTCCTTTGGGGGGGGCGGAGCAGAGGCGATGATTGACATGCAAAATCCCTCACCAGCGACACCCGCAGGCAAAGATTTATTTTTTCATTGCAGTTGAAAAGGCTTTAGAAATGTGAGAGAAAAACACCTGCCATGGATCAATGGAGTGGAATTTTTGTTAAAACTTTCTATACATGTTTGAAGGACCATGACAAAGACTTAATGTGTGGTAAAACTGAACGTCATGAAACCTTTAACCACTTTAGCCCTATTTTGTACCTAGGCTATTTTCAAACATTTTAGTACTTTTGGTACTTTATGTACTACTTTTACTCAAGTACATTTTGAATTCCGGACTTAGTAATTTTACATTGCAGTATTGATATACTTAAGTAAAACATTTGAGTACTTTTCCCACCACTGATGGAAGAAAGGAAGGAAGGAAGGAAGGAAGTAAGGAAGGAATAAAATAAAATAAAATAAAATAAATTAAATTATCTATAAATGATTACCAATGTTTACTTTATTTGATGGTGGGGCTGGCCCTGAGATCAGTGTATTATCGTTCCTTTGTGCTTGTGTGTTTTTTGAAAACCTCCCATGTGTGTTGGTGTGTGTGTGTGTTGGGGTGTGTGTGTGTGTGTGTGTGTGTGTGTGTGTGTGTGTGTGTGTGTGTGTGTGTGTGTGTGTGTGTGTGTGTGTGTGTGTGTGTGTGTGTGTGTGTGTGTGTGTGTGTGTGTGTGTGTGTGTGTGTGTGTGTGTGCGTGTGTGTGTGCGTGTGTAAGGGAAGGGCATGCCTCCGGGGGCGCCCAAAGCACGCTTTCAACCTCAACCCAAGGTACGCCTTGGGGAGGAATTGTGTCCGTGTGTGTGTGTGCGTGTGTGTGAGCACGAGGGAGTTGGAGAGTGAGATATAAAGTGTCATGTACAAACAAACAAGCAAATTGTGAAAAAAAGTTTGAAAATCTTGGCCTACAGCATCATGCCACACACACAATGGGGACGCCAATGTTATTGTGCTTAATGGGGGCAGCAAAGCAGGCCTGTCCGCTCGCACTACTGCTGATGGCTCATTAATGACAGCTCCGCCCGTTGCGTTTCACATGCAGCGCTTTTGCAACTTTGTTTAAAAACAAAACCAAAACATGAAAAGTGGGCTCTGCGGAGGGCATATCTCCGCCAGGCTGGGTTGTGCTGCCCAGTCGTCGGGTGCAGCCACCAGGACCCGAGGAAGCTGAGGGGGGTGGGGAGGGGGGGCAGCATTTCTTCGACACACCACGCAAGTCTTTTTACAAATACATTAACTCTTTGACTGCCAGAGTGATAGTGTAATAATGTCTCCCCACTGTCATCGGAAAAGAGCGATTTTTACTGTACCTTTGAAAAATCATGGAATATTCTCCGTGACCTCCGTCCTCACGAACATCTCCTCGCACGGGGTTGTCATAGTAGAGGAATAAAACATTTTAGCCGCACGGGGCAATCCATTGCACAGCTGTGGCCGTTTGAATCCAGCTTGTTCTTGCCGTAAAGCAAGAGGAACGGAGATATTTTCCACAGGAAATAAACAGGAAGTAACCAAGCCGTTTTTTCTTTTACTTCCGGGTCAATTCCGGGTCTGACGTCATCTAGCAGTGAAAGCATCATTCATACGGTTGACAACAGCGCCATCTGACCACTAAAAACACAACATCTTGACTTTGTTGTCGACGGCAGGCTGAGCCCCCCCCCACCCCCCCAACATCCAATTCGGGGTTGATTGGATGTTAAATTTTGTCGCTGTCGGGCAGAAACCTTGTATCTATAAATGTCGTCATCTTCTTTCCGTCATTTAATGCCCTACTTCGTCATACAAGAGTGTCAAACTAAGGTAGTGGGAAATAGCCGATCTACAAGACATTTTCACTATTCCTGAACATTTTCGGTCCATAACCTGAAAAATGAATTGTTTTGGACAAAACGAGGTTTCCATCCGACAGCGATGATTTATGATACATGGTTTTTCATATTTGTTTTAAGAAATATGCCCCTCCCACTCATTTTGATAGCAAATTACAGACAGACCCCTGTTTGATGGTCATTGTCACATGATTAACAAAACCTCGTGTAGCTAACTTGGTGACGAGATATTATGTCTGCAAGGAACAGTGAAATCTGTGGCTAGGTCACAGTGACCTGTGGGGTCTAAGTGAAACCGCTTTTGGCTCTCAATTGCAGTGATTCTCAGACTTTTTCCCGGTCAAGGACCCCCAAATTGATATTTGTGTGGCCGCGGACTCCCATCTGAGAGGGTTTTGTGCCAGGGATCCCCAGAAGAGAAGATGTATTTCTGTTCTTCAAAAGTATCCATATTTATTCGATACTTTTCAAAAAATGCAAAAAGAAATTGCAGATGTACAAGCCTGCAGCGCGGCACAGAGTGACGCCTTGTGAGCTTGTGCATCTGCTATGTGAGCTTGCCACTCCGGCAAACATTGGAAGGCAATAATAGCCAATCGAATTGGAAAATGTTCATCATGTTAAACACATGCACGCACACACACGCACACGCACACGTACACTCACACAAAACTATAGGGAAAATGAAGAGGCAAGCAGAGGTGTGAACAAAAGTAAATGAGAGTTTCGGGGTGAGGAAGTAAAAACAAATAAAAAAACAAGATATGGAGACAATGAACAAAACAAGAGATGAGAGAGAGAGGTGAGACATCCAGAGAGAGAGAGACACAGTTGTAATTGGTGGACCCAGACAGCGGTGGCCTTAGCGAGGGGCTTAGAGGGCTTGTCAGAGTGGGTCCTGGGGTCCCCAGGGCGGTCCCCGGAGGACAGCTGACATCCTGTCGTGTGTGTGTGTGTGTGTGTGGGCGTGCAGCCGGGGGTCCCGCTGGCCGCGGGGGGGCCAGAGGCGGCCCCTCAATTAGACAGACAGACAGACAGACAGACGTGGTGGCGGTGACAGAGAAGCAGCCGAGCAGGACAGGCCAGGCCAATTTCCTACCGTTTCTCCGCAGGGGGTTTTTCAGGGAGATAAAGAAGCGCTTTGCTACACACACAAATCGTCAGTGTTAATTTAACTCTGAGAGTGTACAAATGGACCCTTCCGAGTAAATGGATAGACTCCGGGGGAGGATTGTAGTGCTTCAGAGCCACTACAGTGCTGTCTAAAATGGAACCCGAGCGGTATGTGATACATATCGGGCCAACGTTTGACTTGTTTCACGACATCGGTGTCTGCAATCTTGCAGTCAACATGTCCCGAATTTTAGCGACTATAAATACCTGCTTTTTTCAAATGCCGATCGTGAGCTTGCACATCATTTGTTGTATGGCATATATAAACAGTGGTGGAAAGTAACTAAGTACTATGAGCTTGTAGATCTGCTGCAGTTTGACATCGTTACGCGCGGTGTTAAATGTTTCGGAGTAACAGAGTACTTCTACACTGCAGTATTGATACTTTTACTTAAGTTAAACATTTGAGTACTTTTTCCACCACCGGTGGAGTGTGCGTGCGTGCATGCGTGCGCGCGTGCGTACGCGAGAGAGAGCAACGTGCCACAGCACTATTTGTCCTGGGCTTCACCCGGCGTTCATAAATATCAGATGGAGAAGGGACTCATTTCATTAGTCAGTCCATGGGAGGAGTGTGCGTACGGCCTGTGGTTTATGGCTTGCATAATGACTGTGTGCTTTGATTCCCGCGTCAAAGTGCACATTGCTACCCCCCATCCCCCCCCCCCTCCTCCTCAACCATCCGCTCAAATGGTCTTTTTTCCCCATGTAATTAGGGGGGGCGGGGGATGAAATGTTAATCTAATATCCTCTTCACTGCTAGCAGTCGATACATTCTACGAGACATGGGGCATTTGTTTTGACCCAGTGGTTGTGTGCCGTGTCTGTGTTGCTGTCCGCGCGGACGCAAGTTAGCGTGCATGCACGCATGCGTGTGTGTGTGTGTGTGTGTGTGTGTGTGTGTGTGTGTGTGTGTGTTTTTATTACTATCAGTGGTGTAAAGTAAGTAAGTACATTTACTCAAGTACTATACTTAAGTACAATGTTGAGGTACTTTTACTTTACTGGAGTATTTCTAATTGTCTATACTACTACTGCACTAAATCTCAGAGGCAAATATTGTACTTTTGCTCCACTACAATTATTTGAAAACTTTAGTTACTAGTTACTTTGCAGATATAAATGATTACATTATAAAACATAAATTAACCACTTTAGCCCTATTTTATACATAGGCTATTTGAAAATAGCCGATCTACAAGCTCACGTTACAACGCATCGCGACGCGTTGTGAGCTTGTAGATTGGCTATTTTCATTATTTTTTTAAAACTTCTGGTACTTTAAGTACATTTTGATACCAATACTTTTGTACTTTTTTTCAAGTACATTTTGAATTGCGGACTTTTCCTTGTAACAGTACTTCTGCATTGCAGTATTGATACTTTTACTTAAGTAAAACATTTGAGTACTTTTTCCACCACTGATTACTATACTTGTGAGGGCCAAATGTTCCCCACATTGTAGAAATAGGCGTTATGACGACAATTATTAGGTATTTTTTATGGTTAAAAATAATGTGGGGAGTTTAGGCTTACATAGTAAAAGATTGAGGTTGGGGTTCGGGCTAGGACTAGACATATAGAGGTCAAACTTAGGGGTTGGGGTTAGAGTTACGCATTCCTGATTTGGACTTATACTCTAGTGTTGCGCTAAAAAAAAAGATTCTACACCGAGCTTGTAGATCTGCTATTTTTGTTGTGCGACGTTGACGTACAACTGAGTATACAGTGATACAAGTGTGTGTGTGTGTGTGTGTGTGTGTGTGTGCGCACGCGCGTGCGTGCGTGCGAGCGAGGCCTTGAACATTATCCATCTCTATGACCTCTCTTTAAAACCAACTGTCGTCGCTTCATGGCCCTCACGTTCCAGGGAGAATGGTCTAGTTATTCCTGTGGCTTTAGCGTGTGTAAGGTTATCCGCACTGTGGCCAACACGGGGCACGGGCGTTCCACAGGGGAAAGCCGCCACGCTGCGCGGACAGGCAGGGATCGGATCGAGTCTGCCGACAGCCGGAAGCAGTACTCAGATTTTCTTTTTCACTTAAAAGTAAAAGTAGCAAAGCCACAATGTAGAAATGCTCTGATACGTGTAAGTATCAGAGCATACTTTGATAAGTCCTGTATTCAATATGTTACTTGGGTAAAAAAGTACAATATTTTTTGACATCAAAATTGATGAATTTAATTCAATTACACAAAGGAAACAAGCACTCTGGGCTTTTTGTGTTATCCTTGTAATTATTGTACAACTACCTCTGTACTTTTAACAAACTGTTGATAAAGTATTCAATCAATCAATCAATCAATCAATCAAAATTACTGTACCAAAGTAAAAGTACTCAAATGTATACAAATATATCAAATGTTTTAGAAAATATATTTGCAAAGTAACATATAACTCCACTATACAAATAATTGTAGTGGAGTAAAAAGTACAATATTTGCCTCTCTAAGATGTAGTGGAGTAGCAGTATAAAAACAATGTATGGAAACAGTCAAGTAAAATAATAGCACCTCAAAACTGTACTCATGTACAATACTTGAGTAAAGGTACTGTAGCTATACTTTCCACCGCTAGCAGACAGCTTGATCCATGCTATCCTTCGGTGCTAAGCACCGCTTTCTGCAGCGTTGTCTTTTCAGTGCCTCGCAATCCTCAGAGCTGAAATCTGGAACCCCCAACCCCACACACGCACGCACGCACGCACGCACGCACGCACGCACGCACGCAAGCACGTACGCACGCAAAAACATTGACCCAAATCCACCCAAACTGCGGTTAACTGCGGCAGCCACGGCTAAAACCGCGATCCGCGCATCTCTAGTGCGCGTGCGTGTGCGTGTGCGTGTGTGTGTGTGTGTGTGTGTGTGTGTGTGTGTGTGTGTACATGCAATTTATATTGCACTTTTCTAAACACTCAAGGTCGCTTTGCAAAACAAAATAAATACAACAAAAAAAAACAACTTTATTAATGAATTAACTATAGCTGAAAGGGTAAAAACAACATTATTAAAGTGTTTTTAAAGGAAAAAGCAGGAGTTGTATTAGGCAGGCTTTCAAGATGTTCAAGGGGGCCCTGATCAGGTAAAGAATAAGGTTGAGAACCAATGATTTAAATAGCTGCATTTCATCTAACAATAAGAGCTGCTGGTATATACCGTAGCTAATGGCTACCTGTCATGTGCATTACGCAGTGGCAGCTCTCGCGAAACGATGACCCCACCGTCTCATATGGTACGAAGACCTCTCGGTTTGCCCGTAGCGGAGACCACGACGGTCAATTAACATCCCGGGTAATGAGTCCCCCCCCAACACCCCCACCATCATCACACATGTAAAAATACACATGGCGATGAGGTCGCGTCCTTTGCGGCGCTGGTGCGTGTGACCCACTTCACTCTGGCCCTCTCCGGAGGGGACCTTTTGTTTGTGGCCGCGCAGTGCGTGTGGCGCGGTGTGGTGCCGTTCACCTCTTTTCTCACCACGTTCTGTCACGGTGAAAAAGTGGCAGGGCGACCGCGCAGCATATGCTCAGGTGTGGGGGGCCTGGCTAATTGCGGGTAATTAACAGGGTGTTAACCCATTGAGACCGGGAAAGCATCCGTGTCATTTTTTGTCTATTCAAAAATAGCAGATATACAAGCTCATACAAGCTCATACAAGCTTGTAGATCTGCTATTTTTTTTTTAAGAATCGTGAAAATGTGTGCAAATCCTTGAATATATACTTTTTAAAGCGAACATTTGCAAGCTTGTACATCTGCATTTTTTTTACAATTTAGAAAAATCTTGAATGTTTAATTTTGAATATTTGAACACAAATCTTCTCGCGGCCAAATATATTATAATTTTGGGGCTGTTCTTGCCACGGAAAAGTTTGAGATCCACTGGTTTTAGAAGGCATTCGCAGGCCCGGCCTCAGGTCTCAATGCGTTAATGGGCACATGATGCAGGAGTAGCTCTGAATGAGGATTCACCGGGACGGAGCGGAACGGAGCGGAGCTATCGGAGTTGCCATTCATCACAGCTCTGGAATAAGTCTGCTGCTGCAGGCTGTTGGCTGCAGCAGCAGCAGCAGCAGCAGCAGCAGTGTTCCATAAACTTTTTCGTGCCAAGAACCCCCAAAATGATATGTGTTTGGCTGCGCCCCCCCCCATCTGAAAATGTTTTGTGCCAGACACCCCCAGAAGAGAAGATTCATATTACAAAAAAATAATAAAAAATCTAAATTACTCAAAATGTCTCTCCCTGTCTCTTTCTCTCCCACTTTATACTTTAGCTCTCTCTCTCTGCGTCTTTCCCTCTCTTTCCCCCTTTGTCTCTATCCCTGTCTCTCTTTCTCCCTCTCCCCTGGTCCGTCCGTCCGTCCGTCCGTCCGGTCTCTCTCTCTCTCTCTCTCTCTCTCTCTCTCTCTCTCTCTCTCTCTCTCTCTCTCTCTCTCTCTCTCTCTCCCTCTCTCCCCACCTCTCTCTCTCTCTCTCTCTCTCTCTCTCTCTCTCTCTCTCTCTCTCTCTCTCTCTCTCTCTCTCTGTGGCAGGGGGGTTGGTGGTCTCTGCTTAGTGTAAAGGGGGATCAGGGGGCTTAAGTATGAGCGATGCTAGTGGTGTGTAATCCTCGCTGTCTGGCTGCATGTGAGGGGTGGTGCGGGCCAGGGATGGGGAAACGGAGAGATTGATGACACCTGGGCTCATATAACGGCTGCATGGGCTCTGGAGCCCGCCCGATGGATGGATGGTATAGCTTTCATTTACAGCCAGTTTGTTTTGCTTGTGTTTGATTAAGTAAAAGTATAGCAATACCACAGTGCAGAAATACCACTCTTACAAGTAAAAGGCCTGTATTTCAAATCAGTGGTGGAAAGTAACTTAAGTAGGCCTACAGTTTTTAGGTATTTTTACTTTACTGGAGGTTGGTACGACAGTTGGTATTTACAATTTTCAGTACTTGTCCTTCTACTCCACTACATCTCAGAGACAAACATTGTACTTTTACTCCACTACAAGTATTTGAAAACTTTAGTTACTAGTAACTTTGTATATTTAGATCATTATTACAAAACATACATTAGCCACTTCAGCCCTGTACATACTTCGGCCATTTGAAAATAACCGGTCTACAAGCTCACAATGCAATTTGAAAACTTGTGAAATGGGACATTTTGCATAATGAATACTTTTACTGTTGTACTTTAAGTGTATTTTGATAGAAATACTTTTGTATTTTTACTCAAGTCAATTTTGAATTCCAGACTATTACTTGTAACAGAGTATTTCTACATTGCATTATTGATACTTTTACTTAAATAACAAATGTGAGAACTTTTTCCACCACTGTATAAAATTGTACTCAAGTAAAAGTACAAAGGTATTGCCATCAAGACATACTGAAAGTAAAAAAAAGTTAAAGTACTCAAGTTCTAGAAAGTTGTCTTAACTCGATAACTGTGAATCAATGTAATCGCTCCGCACCCCCCCAAAAAAAGACGCTAGCCTGAGCACAACTTTACAAACCACCAGGGTTGCACAAAGCTATATTCAGCATTTTCCAACTATCAGAGGGTGACATGAACTGGAACATATTTGTAACATGCGCTAAAGCAATATTTTACTGGGCTATGGAATCCCCTAAGGACAATTTACATCTTAAGCATTTAGCAGTAGCTTACACGAGGGCAGAATGCATAAATAAAGTATGTATACAATATCATTATGCTTGGTAAGTAGGCCAATGTGACTTATTGTCGGTATCAAACCGAAGCAGAATGTGCTACAGTGGTGGAAGTACCACTATTATTTCACCCATTAAGACAGGGAACGCATCAGTGTCATTTTAGATTTCTTTGGCTATTCAAAAATAGCAGATATACTCTTATAGGCTTGTAGATGTGCTTTTTTTTTTTTAAGAATCGTGAAAATGAGTGCAAATCTTTGAATGTATACTTTTTAAAGCGAACATTTGTAACTCAAAGCTTTGCTTCTGGGGGTCCCTGGAAAAAAAAGCTATTTTACAAATGTTCACTTTAAGAAATATATATATTCAAAGATTTGCTCAAATTTTCACGATTTAAATAGCAGATCTACAAGCTCATAGCACTGCACTGCACGCAGTGCCGCGCTATGAGCTTGTATATCTGCTATTTTCAAAATTTTTTGTACTTTTGGCACTTTAAGTAAATTTGTATACCAATATTTTTGTACTTTTACTTAAGTACATTTTGAATTCTGGACTTTTACTTGTAACAGAGTACTTCTAAATTGCAGTATTGATACTTTTACTTAAATAAAACATTTGAGTACTTTTTCCATCACTGCTTAGTGGAACTGATCGATTCCAGTCCGAATGAAAAGGTGGCGATGAGCGTCAGACAAAATGTGACGGACGTTAAGGGTTATTTATTATTATTATCACGCCCACACTTGTTTACAAAATGTGGCAATACGCCTTCTAAAAGCCTGCTCGAAATGATTCGTCTTTTCAACCAGTAGGTCAGATTAAATTAAATTAAACGAGCTGGACGAGTTAAAGAGTTATGTATGATTGCGCCCACGTCCTTCTGACGAGTCTTTTGAATTATTGTATGTTATTTTTTTTTACAGGGAGATAGATGTGAACAATGTCTATTCATCTGATTTCATGCATTTAATTGTAATAGAGGTTCGGGCAGTGCAGGGGCCCTTACACCTACAACGCACCACCAATTAATGCATTTGACTCCACAATACAGATATGATATGTGACAAGCCTTGGGCTATCCACTGATGTTCCGCTGGAGTGCCAATGGCAGGGTCTCTGAAACTTAGGAATGTCACA
The DNA here is from genome assembly GCF_963280865.1 of Gymnoscopelus braueri. Taxonomy (NCBI): domain Eukaryota; kingdom Metazoa; phylum Chordata; class Actinopteri; order Myctophiformes; family Myctophidae; genus Gymnoscopelus; species Gymnoscopelus braueri. The sequence continues at coordinate 5,361,693 of NC_137622.1, read as the reverse complement.
TCTGTATGTGCGTTTGACGCCAGATTGGCATGTGTCAGCCTCTTCGCACCCATCTATATATGGTCACATGCGCAAATCTGTGTTGTTTCAAATCTGGTAATGGTTTCTGTTTGTGCAGTGCGTGTTGTCCGACACTGTTAGTTTGGGTCTGATCGTCAAATATGTATTTAGTTTTAGTCAGTGGTGGAAAAATTACCACGGGGTACTGTAATTATCGCGAGAAAAAAAAAGGGTCATTGTATCGTCTACTCAGGCTTTTGGGAGAACCCCGGACAGTTTTTAAGTTGCTTGATTCAGTATTTAGATATTTGATATTCATTTTATCAGACATGCCCTTCTCTAGTCCATGTCCATCCACTTACCCATCCATCCATCTTCATCCACTTATCCAGAGGGTCGTGGAGGTAACAGTTCCAGCAGAGAATCCGTCTTCCCACATCAGTTACTTAACTGGGTATGATCTCTACTGGTCTTTGGTCTACACATGTCACTGTGAACCACGCTATGTTTTTGTTTCCTCTTCGTCTGCATTTTCTCCTGAGGGCCATCATCTTCCTCTTCATCATCTTGATCTTCATCATCTTTCTCTTCATCATCTTTCTCTGATATGCTTGGACCCCGTTGCCATTTGCAGTTTGTTTGTTTGTTTGTTTGTTTATTTATTTAATGTATTTAAATGGGATCACAGTTTGTTTCTCTTTCTATAGGGCTATGTTATGTTTTCAGTTATTGTTGGTAGTCATGGCTGCCAGTTCCCATCTGATGTTATGTGGGAGTTCTGACTGCTCCACACCGTACTGAATAACTGCGAGCTTGCATAACGTCTTCAGATTAGGACTCAAATCTAAGATATACAGGTCATCAGGTGTGCCGTATCCTCCAAAGAGGATGATTCGTTCTCAACCATGCAAGAACCCATCCAAGACATCCCACACGGGGCTTTCCCTTTGGACTCACTCTTCTTCCATGAGAAGGTCTGTGGATTGAATTTCCACAGATCATTGAAGTACTGGTCGTAGTTTTTGGGTGTTAACGGTGGTTCCTCCATGAATATACATGGCCTTCCTCAAGACACAGGCTGAGTGGTATCTCCTCTCCTCTGGAACAGTACCAGAAATATTGGGTTTGGACCATCTGTGGTTGTCAACATCAAATGAATAAAGCATGTTACCGTAAGGACGTCCCCCCCAGATGTAGACAATGTCTTCTACCAGAACAGCTGTGTGGCCCCAGCGCGCGCAGGGAACCTCAAGGTGAGGTTCCTCTCCTCTTCCAGTTTTCACTGGGGTCAACTTCCTCCAGCGTAAAGACAGTGTGTTGAAGATGAGGACCGTAATCTGATCACTGTTGTTGGTTTTGTTTTTACCGCAACCTGTACTAAAAGAGTACAGCTTGTGTCCGACTACCACAGCAGCTGACAAGGAAAGCCTAGGTCCTTTCAGATGTATCGTCCAGTGAAACATTTCACACACCAGCACCACTGTGAATCAGTGCAACTAATTTACAGACGAGGTTGTTAGAAGGCAGGGCAATTTGCTGCTAACAGTTGCTGAATGGCAGAGATGGGGACTCGAGTTAGGGACTCGGACTCGAGTCGCACTCGAGTGGCCAAAAACGAGACTCTCGACTCGACTCTGACTCGCCCCTCAAAGACTTGAGACTTGACTCGACTCGAGCCTCAAAGACTTGAGACTTGACTCGACTCGAGCCTCAAAGACTCGTGGACAATCTTTATTTTATGTTTATTTTTTGGACAAATAAATGAATGAAATGCCCAAAAAACTTCCACTCCCCTGTCCCCCCCCCCGCAAAGAAACCTCCGCTCCAGTGCGCGCTGCGCGGAGCCGGCTTCAGTCAAGCTGTTTCATGCTGCTCATTAACGTAAACATGGAGAGGCGAGCGCAACAGCTGCTATGTGTGTGGCCGCCGCGGCCTTTCATCGTTAAGTTTAAATATAAAAACTTCGAAATTAAACAAATATGTTTAGCTCAGAATCAGCTATATAACCTCAGTTATCTTGGAATATGCTTAAATTTTTTATAAGATGGTCGGATCATCTGTGACAGCACGTTTAGGAAACATCGGATTTTCATTTCGTTAAACCCAGCTGGGTGAATATTCAACACTTCACCACGGTAAACGCTACGCTCATGTAATGTTCACTGCATAAAAGCTGTGGTTCTCAAACCTTTTCAGGCCGTGACCCCCCAAAAGAATCATATTTGAACTGGGGATCCACATTTAGACAGTTTTTTGGTGCGCAACACAGCCCTGTTTAAGTGAATTGCTTTCACCTGCTCTGCTGTTGGACTGCTGTGCGGAGTCGAGTGTGCGCAACAGGGCATATCTCCGCCAAGCCAGGGTGACCTACCCAGGCCCATGAAATTCATATGCAGGCATAGTAGCCAATTAGAATGAAATCTGCAAAAACTGACTCATATACTGATACAGAACCATATTGGCTATATATTATCGCTGTCGGGTGGAAATCTTGTATGTTCCTTTTTTATTATTATTTAAAAACAATTAAAAATCATGAAAATAGCCAATCTACAAGCTGTAATTATTAATAATTAAGAAATACTATATTTTAAAGAGTGAAAAATCAACTAAAGTCATTATTAGTGCAAGTTCAATCACATTTCATTTGAATGAAAATAAATTGTGGGGAAAATACATAACATCTCTAATCTGTGAATCTAATGTGATTTATTATGACCTGTCTATACTTTTACATCTATGCCCCCCCCCCCATTTTTTTTTTTTTTTAAAAGACTTTAAAAAGACTCGAGACTTGACTCGGACTTGACCCTCAAAGACTTGACTCGGACTCGACTCGACTCAACCCTCAAAGACTTGAGACTCGACTCGACTCGAGCCTCAAAGACTTGAGACTCGACTCGACTCGAGCCTCAAAGACCCGAGACTTGACTCGGACTCGACTCGACTCAACCCTCAAAGACTTGAGACTTGACTCGACTCGAGCCTCAAAGACTTGAGACTTGACTCGGACTCGAGCTCAGAGACTCGTGGACATCTCTGCTGAATGGTGTTGTGTTGGAAAATACAATAAAAACATTTAAAAGGACGATGGTGTGATGTCATTCCTTGATGACATCATGATATGGAATAGCTAATGACGTTACTCAAACTGAATGGCCATTTTAGCAATGTGCTAATAATAAGATTTGTTTTGTCAGTACTATGACACCAGTACTATGACATCAGTCATGCATATTTGGGCATATCGAGATAAAGACACACAGACAGATATGCAGAGCTGTAGAAAGGCAACACCTTGGAAACAGAGTGTTTGTGGACTGGTAAGGCCTCGTACACACAGTTAAAACACGCGACACATGCTTTACACATGCCTCAGGGGGGGGGTGAAGCCGTTTCAATTCATTCCCCATGGAAGTCACGTGGTTTTGATGCGCTGACTTGTTGCAGGGGAGGAGGGGTGAAGCCATGAAGCCATGCGACAAGTCAGCGCTTCAAAACCATGTGACTTCCATAGGGAATGAATTGAAACGGCTTCACACCCCCCTGAGGCACGTATAGAGCATGCGTCGCGTGTTTTAACTGTGTGTACGAGGCCTAGGAGTTTGAGGCTCAATGCTCAGGAAGAGCGTCTACCCAGCAGCAAGGACATAAACAAGTCAGTTCCTGACTTTCTAGAATATCTTATCTTTTTCATCTTCACCCCCCTCTCTCTCTCCTTCTTCTCATCCCCCTCTCTCCCTGCTCGTCTGCTCTGTGGCCCAAACCTCTAGTGCAGTAGGTGGCAGGCATGACATACGATATTATCGTATATCGCGATACAAAATGTCCACGATAACTGTATCGGGGGGTACTGTAATTATCGCAAAAAAATATATAATTAGGTCATTGTATCGTCTACTCAGGCTTTTTTGAGCACCCCCGACAGTTTTTAAGTTGCTTGATTCAGTATTTATTCATTTTTAATTAAATGTTTTCAATTCATATCAGATTTTTTTTAAACATATTAGATTCATCAGAAACACCTCTCCTTGGTTCTGGTGACTGATATTGTACTTCTAACATGTGAGGAGAGTGTTTTTTTTGTGTTTTTTTTAGCAAATGATATGTGACAGTCAAGGCTTTTGGATGTTTACAAATTGTCAGAGACAATAAATATACTTGTTAAAAAATGACAGGTCAAGTGATTCTAGTCCGTTTAAAAATGTAATTAATCATTTAAAAATATCGCGATACACTATCTTGATATGAAATTTCCATATCGTCCCATGCCTAGACATGTTTGCCTGAAAATGAATCTTTGAAATGTTTTATAGTTTTAGAAATATACTCCTTTAAAAGTTCAGAAATGTATAATGGAGGTCGATGGAAGATTTTGGGACCTAAAAAAAAGCTCAAAAAGACTTTCACCTAAAAACTCCATTCACACTTTTTATAATTCAGCTTACTGTGGACCCACATGCTTGTACTTTTTTACTTTGAAATGTTTTGTAGTTTTTGAGATATTTAACTTTTTTTTTTGCACCTCGCTGTTCCTTCATACTTTAACCTATAAACTTGATTCACAATTTAAAAATTCCACCTTACTGTGGACATGCATGCTTGAGAATTTTTCTTTGAAATCATTTGTAGTTTTGGAAATATTTAACTTTAAGCACCCAATGCATTGTCAATGTGACAATGGACATGGGGGACGTGGGAAAGACGGACCCATCACTTTCATGTAATGTCAATGTACAAAGCTTAGTGTGCTTGTCTACTGTCATTACCATTAGTTGTGGTATAGACTCTATAGCCGTAGAACCATTTACAGTTATCGTTCTTGGTGTGGAGGGACAGCCCTCTACACTTATTTACATTTCACGTCACATTTGTCATTGTGTAAAATGATCTAAAACACAGCATGAGCACTTGTTAGTGTCAGGTTACTTTTGGCGGGGATCAAACTGGCGACCTTGGGATCCATACTTCCCCTTCTTAGAAACGCTAGTTTTAACATTTCAGTGCTTTTTGAAAATATTCTGACAAAATTGCTTGCAGCAGGATTTTACAGCTGAGTTAGAATTGCATCCATTCCCTCCTTTTTCTACACATGTCTCTCCTTTACCCTTCTTTCTTCTCTTTTTCTTCTTCCCCCCTTCTCCCCCCTTACAGTCCAATGTTCCCCAGCTTCTATACTGCCTCCCCCTGGCCAGCCGGGGTGCCTGATGGAGGGGAAAGGAACTGGTTGGAATAATGTGTTATTTCCACACGCTACTTCTAACCAGGGAACCTCCCCCCTGTCGGGTGATAAGAAGCGGCTTGCTAGCTCTCATGCATTGAAGGAGGCATGAGCTCGGCTGTAGGCTCTCCCTAGGCTGGCAAAGGGAGTGTAGCGCCCAGGATTACATAGACAATTGGCACTGGGTGAAAAAAATGGGTTACAAAATTGTGGGATAGAAATTAATAAAAAAAAGAAGTGTACAGCACAGACTGGAGAGTACATTTACTTAGTTACAAAAAAAAGAAGTGTACAGCACAGACTGGAGAGTACATTTACTTAGTTACATTACACCACTGACACACGCACACGCACACACACACTTCCACTGTCCACCCACCTCTCACACATCTTGCTCCTTCAACTCGCGGTGACCCGGATCTCTGCCAAAAGTGAAGTTAGGAGGTTTTTTTTTACACAATGGGACCACTGCGGACTGACTCTCGCATCCGCCGCGGTTAAAAACAAAAGGCAGGCGGCGAGAGAAGGAGAACGTACAAGAAAAAGAGTGTTATGGAGAGGAAGAAAGGATGAGGAGACAGAGAGAGGGCAGAGGGAGCGAGGGAATAAGGGAGAAAAGGGGTTTCTTTTGATGTTGGGGCTAAAACGAAGGGGACCTCCTCCCCGGCAACAGAAGGCTGTGATGATATATAATGGCTTTATTAGCGCCGAGGCACAGGCCTGCCCGGGGTAGGGCAGTGGTGTAAACTAACTAAGTACAACAATTTTGAGGTACTGTTACTTTAGTGGAGTATTTCCAATTTTTGGTACTTTTACTTCTACTCCACTACATTTCAGAGGCAAATATTATACTTTTACTACAATTATTCAAAAACGTACTAGTTACTTTGTAGATTTTGATTATCAAGCGACTTTGGGTACTAAGAAAAGCGCTATATAAGTCTGATGTATTATTATTATCATTATTATTATTATTATTACAAAACTTATATTAACCACGTCAGCCCCTTTTGGCCATTTGAAAATAGCAGATCTACAAGCTCACAATATGTGTGTGCATTTGAAATCTTGAAATGGGACGTTTTGCATAATGAGTACTTTTACTTTTGGTACTTTAAGTACATTTGCATACCAATACTTTTGTACTTTTACTCAAGTAAATTTTGAATTCCGGACTTCTACTTCTAACAGAGTATTTCTACACAGTAGTAGCAGTATTGATATTTTTACTTAAGTAAAAAAATTGAATACTTTTTCCACCACTGCATCCCGACTGTCCTTTGGAACAAGACTGTCTCACATCCAATCCACACCTACCACCCATACCCAAACCCCCAGCTCTATGGGGCTTTATTGTTCTGGAAAAGTGTGTGTGCGTGTGTGTGTGTGCGTGCGTGTGTGTGTACGCTGAACCCTTTTCTCTTAGCTTCTCTTTCTCCGGCACTTAAACCCCACTATAACTCCATACGGCCACTTCAGCCAGCAGCAAAAAATTGCCGATCTGTAAGCACAACGCTTTGTGAGCTTACAGATCGGCTATTTCCGCTCGCCGCGGCGGAGTGTATAAGGAGCAGTGGTGGAAATGTACTAAATGCACTCAAGTACAGTACTTGAGTAGAAATTTTAGGTACTTTTCTGGAAGTGTTTTCATGTGTTGATACTTCTACTCCACTACATCTCAGAGGCAAATTGTTGTACTTTTTAATCCACTGCAATGATTTGAAATCTTGACTTGTAGATTTAGATTATTATTACAAAACATACATTAACCACTTCAGCCCTTCAGTATACTTCGGCTATTTGAAAATAGCAGATCTGCAAGCTCACTACAACGCAACGTTTCTGCTGAACGAGTACTTTTACTTCTCGGTACTTCACATCCATTTTGATGTCAATACTTTTACTCAGGTAAATGTTGAATGCAGGACTTTTACATAAGTAACATAGCATGTCTGCATCGTGGTATCGATACTTTTGCTTAAGTAAAAGATGCGAGTATACTTCTACCGTCGTCGTCTCCGTACCGTCCTAGCGGGGGTTTGGATGTGTCCAAGCCGGCGCGGCGGGCATGCGGCTCAGGGGAGTCTCTGGGCGGAATGCAGGAGGGAGGGAAGGAAGGGGATTACCGGGGCTCTGCGGACCCCTGACCATCATTCCTGGAGGTTTATGTGGGGGCTTTAGCATGTCAGGAGACGGGGGTTTTACAGTGTATACTTAACCGTTGCCTCATCCATGCATGAGGGGGGGGGGGGGGGGTCACGTGTGGGTCACACAGAGATATGGAACATCTCAATCACTGGTCCCCCTATACCACCTTTTCATGTCAAGGACCCCCCAGATTGACACTTATTAGCCCGTGGACCCCCATTTGAAAAGATATGCCAGGGACCCGTCCACCCATAAGAGAAGATATTTTTTCTAGGCTCTAGCGGTGATTCTCAGCCATTTTAATTTCAAGGACCCCCCACTTTGCATGCATTAGGCTACGGACCCCCATTTAATGCCATTTCTATTGTAAAATATAAAAAATGCTATGTTAATTTAACTCAAAGAGTGTACAAATGGAACCAAATGGACCCGCTGTACACTCTGAGTTACAGACTCATAAGGGTCCATTTGGGAGGGACAGCGAGTGCATTTTCCGGCAGCTTCCGCGGAGCTGCTGCGGAGCTGCTGCGGAGCTGCTGCGGAGCTGCCGGCGGCGCCAGCTTTGGGAGTGTGCTGCGTTTGTGTAACGCAGTCCGCACCAATATTATTTACGATTCTGTGCCTATCGTTACATAACTCGGACGGCGCTTAGTCGACTAGTAGACCATCGGCCGGTCGTCGCGGGCACTCGCGCCTGGAGGCGCTCGGGCGCGACTCCTTGGCCTCAAGGTCTACTGAGTCGGCGCGCCTCCGTCATGGTCCAAAACTATACTTTATCGGCGGAAAAAATAAGTTGACTGCGGCTCCTCCACCGGCAGTTCCGCGACTGCCGCTCCTCCACCGGCAGTTCCGCGGTAGTTCCGCTGCTCCACCGGCAGCTGCCGCTCCAACGCCGGCAGTCACTGCCGGGAGCTGCCGCTCCTCCACCGGCAGTTCCGCGGAAGTTCCGCGGCTGCTGCCGCTGCCGGAGAATGCACTCGCTCCTTCTGCCATTTGGTTCCATTTGTACACTCGTACACCTTATGGCTCCGAATGGAGCCATAAGGCTCCATTCGGTTATTAACGATCTATCATTTAGCTGGGGACCCCCTGGAACTCCCTCCAGGACCCCTGGGGGTACCCAGACCCCACTTTGAGAACCACTGCCCTATACTAGCCTGGGGAGGGCCGGGGGTTGAGGCCCTGTGTGTTTGGAGTTCAGAATTTCAAACATGTTTTGGGTCATTATATTGTCAAACATAATCAAAAATACTCTAAAACAAGAATGACAAAGTCATATTTTATATATAGCCCCCCCCCCCCCTTCTTCTTCTAAACTTTTGAGTACAGGATTTGTGTTTTTTTGTTGTTTGTTTTATTTTACTTCTAACAGACTATGTCTACATTGTGGCATTGCTGCTTTTGCTTATGTAAAAACATAAAATAAACAAATAAATCATAGTACTTCTTCCAACCACTGCTCATTATGAGCCAGTAAATATGAACGCTTCAAGAGTCTAAGATGTTTACTAGGTGCTGTGGCATCCTTGCACTTATCAAACCTTCATTAACGCCAGCCAACTGAAACTGCACTGAAAATTGCTTTGGGTTCCAGATGCAGCGCTGCTTCTAACGGCACCGTTAATCCATTAAGACGGGGAAAAGCATCTGTGTCATTTTGGGATTTCTTTTGGCTATTCAAAAATAGCAGATCTACAAGCTCGTAGAGCTACAAGCTCGTAGATCTGCTATTTTTGAAAAATCGTGGAAATGTGTGCAAATCTTATATTGTTTTAAGGGGAGCATTTTTTACTCAAATCTTTGCTTCTGGGGGTCCCTATTACAAAATATTTTGAGATGGGGGTCCGTGGCCAAATACATATATAATTATGTGAGTCCTTGACATGAAAAGGTTTGATAACCACTGATATAGAAACATACGTTTAAAAATAAAATGTTAGGATTTGTAGAATCCCCCAGAAGCAAAGATTTGAGTTACAAATGTTCGCTTTAAAACATTATATATTAGTTCTTGCAGATCTGCTATTTTTGAATAGCCAAAGATATCTAAAAATGACACAGATTCTTTCCCCGGTCTAAATGTGTTAAAAAGACACACACACACACACACACACACACACACACACACACACACACACACACACACACACACACACACACACACACACACACACACTCTTGCTGCATGACAGCAAGCCAATACGATGAAAACTCTTGTGATGTAAATGTAGTGCTTTGGAAAATCAGGTGCTGCTGCTTCAACATTTTCCAGGCCAAGGACCCCTTATAG
>NC_137622.1:5342034-5349534 GCF_963280865.1 Gymnoscopelus braueri | reverse complement strand
ACGTTAAACAAATATAAATCCCCCTTGAGATTAATAAATTGACAACTTTTACAATATTATGTATTTGCAGTGTTGCCAAACGTACGACAATTATCGTATTTGTACGATTATTTACCCTCTGTACGATGTACAATCAATCGTTCCAAAAATGCCAAAATGCACGATAATTTTGCCATAATCGCTAAAAAGATCCGATTTGGCTTTTCAAAATAAGTCAGGAAATCAGTAAATCTGACCCTAGATCTGTACTTGGAGGCATTCAAAACACCAGCAGATCTACAAGCTCATAGTGCCGCGCTATGAGCTTGTATATCTGCTATTTTTGAATAGCCAAAGAAATCTAAAATGACGAAGATGCGTTCCCGGTCTTAATGGGTTAAAGTGAAACTCGATTTGACAATTTTCTAAACGTCCAAACAATTTTTTTTTTTTTTTTTTCGAATTCAAAATCGATTGATTTTACAGCCCTAGTTGTCCTCGGGACTTGTTTCCATTGTGGTCCTTTGTATTCAACAGAGCACATAAACATATTAATACATGTCACCAACACATACAAATAGCTATAGGCCTGTTTACAGAGGAGAACAATTAAACATTTCAAATTGGCGGCAGTGCATGACCCTTCATAGCAAGGGGATTTAATGTCTATCTCCACTTGTAGTGGAGGGCAGTGGCAGAGGGAGAGAGAGAGGGGGGTGAGGGGAAGGGTGCGAGGGGGGCGAGAGAGAGGGGGGAGGGGGGACACATTGAACTTTAATATTCCTCCAGAAGAGTAAAAAAAAAAAAAAGTGCTAGTTAAAATGGAGAGTTGTCGAGATCCACTCTTAGGGCTCTTTCTGCCCCCAATTATTTCCTCCTAATACCAGATGGTCTCTTCATGGGCTGTTTTTGTACTTTCTTCTGTAGTTCAGGGGTAATTAATCATATAAATATTTTTCTGCCTTTATTATTCGATCGCTGAAGCGGACTCTGGGGCCGCAAAAGAACACTCTTAATTGGGCCACAAGGAGATGAGAAAAATTATGTTTTTTCTTTCTAAGGAAGCGCACGGCTTAGCTTTTTGCCTTTTTTATTTATGTATTTATTTTTTATCGCACAGGCTTCTTTTCACAAGGTTTTGTGTAAAAAAAGAAAGAAAAAAGAAGCAATTATGAAGTTGCGGGCGCGCTCTGACCCTGCTTTTCATGTCTCTCGTCGCGCGGACGGCCGCGTGACAATTCAATTAAGCTCCCGCCGCAAGAAACGCGCACTAACAGGTTCCAATCAATGCACAGGTGTGCACGTGGTGGAAAGTAACAAGGGATATTTACTGAATTACTACGTAAGTACAATTGTGAGCTACTTTTACTTACTTTACTTTACTTTTACTAACATTTTCAACAGTGAATACATCTCAGAGGCAAATATTGTACGTTCTACCCCACTACAATGTTGCATAATTAGTTCATTAACGCAAAACGTAACCACTTAAAGCCCGGGCCACAAGCTCACATTAAATCGCATTAAATCCAGCGGTGTAAAGTAACTAAATACATTTACTCAAGTACTGTAGCCTACTTAAGTACACTTTTGAGGTACTTTTACTTTACTAGAGTATTTCCAATTTTCAATGCTTTTACTTTTACATTTAAATGTTGAATCCCAGACTTTTACTTGTAACAGAGTACTTCTGCATTGCAGAATTGATACTTTTACTTGAGTAAAAAATGTGAGTACTTTTTCCACCACTGATTACATCTGAAGTGCTTCTGTTGTTTGAACAGTGAGGTTGTGAGTACACAACCATTGCATCGTTGCTGTACGGCAGCAATATCTGTATCTCCATGTATTCTAATCTAATCTAACACTCCTGTAAAGTAAAAGTACCTCAAAATTGTACTTGAGTTCAGTACTTGCGTAAATGTACTTAGTTACTTTACACCACTGGTGGCTGTCCACCTAACATCCCATGAGTGGCTGACCACAATTTACAGGAAGTCCGCAGAGCCGTGAGAAAAACACAGTGTTGCCAAGTCTGCTTATTACAGGTGACTTTGGGCTTGTTTTTCTGTAAAATCGCTTGTAAATATTGGACGTGGGCTGAGATTTTTCTTTTTTTAAATAGCCGATCTACAAGCTCACGACGAGTCTCAACGCGATGCGTTGTGAGCTTGTATATCGGCTATTTTGGGCCAAGAGATTATAGTAGGGGAGAAAAAAGAAGGAAAAAGAGGCGACCTAGCATAGTCCCTGGGCGACACCGGTCAACAAAGTCTGTAGGGTTAATGAAGTACGGTATACTAAATCTTATCTTGTTTTGCACAAAAACTGAGCAAAATAACATCCTCTCGGTGGACAATAAACTACAGCACCCTAAGCACTTTTTTGCTTAAATCAAGTCAGAGAATGAGATGATAGATATTACATCTCAGGGCTGTGAAGAAAATGTCCAACACAGATTTATAGCAGTAAAAAAAAAAAAATGTGTCCGAGAGAAATACGGCGCGCTTCAATTTAACCCTGTAAGACCGGGAACGCATCTGTGTCATTTTAAGATGTCTTTGGCTATTCAAAAATGGCAGATTTACAAGCTCATAGCGCGGCACCGAGTTCCGCGCTATGAGCTTGTAGATCTGCAAAAAAATTAAAATAATCGCGAAAATATGTGCAAATCTTTGAATATATAAGCCAACATTTGTAACTCAAAATCTTTTTGCTTCCAGGGGATTCTACAAATGTCTTCTAAATCCTAACAGTTTTTTGAAAAATCTTATGTTGCTATAAAACTCAAACTTTTTTCATGTCAAGGACTTCCGAAATTATATGTATTTGGCCGTGGACCCCCATCTCAAAATATGTTGTTCCAGGGACCCCCCAGAAGTAAAGATTTGAGTTAAAAATGTATATATATTCAAAGATTTGCACACATTTTCACAAAAATAGCAGATCTACAAGCTCATAGCGTGGCACTCGGTGCCGCGCTATGAGCTTGTAGATCTGCTATTTTTGAATAGCCAAAGAAATCTTAAAATGACACAGATGCGTTCCCGGTCTTAAAGGGTTAATGAAAGAAAGACGTGGCATATTAAAATATGTCCTGCAGCGCTGGGGCTGGGAACACAGACCAGTCGGAACGGAGATTCTCAGGTAAAAAATAAAGTGTTTTTCATCAATGTAAATCATGTAAGGCGGAAACTTTTATGATCAGCAAAGAAGTTAGCAAAGCACGCACATCCGAAAGATACGAATAAATCCCATGTGCTGGACAGAAGAAAATGCTTAATAAATGTAAAAAGCAAATAATAAATAAATAAAACAGAGCTCAGTCACTGCATCATGCTCTCACAGCTGATTAACTACTTCAACCCTTTCGTCCCGATTTTAGAAGATTGAGACGTTTTTTTTTTAAATAGCAGATCTATAAGCTCACAACACGTGTCGGTGAGACGTGTTGTGAGCTTGTAGATCTATCATTTTATAAATAATTGAGACAGTGTTTGTTGGTAAATGTATATGTGGTTAAAACCCTCTCTACCTATAGTCCCCCAGGGGTATAAACTAGGCCCCTTTTTCCCTCTAAATATATTGTAAAATTGTTCATTATTATAAACTATATGGCCAATGTTGACAGAAAATGGCATGGTGTCAAAAAGTCGGGGCTAACAAGCTACGATGGCCCAATCCCAATGTCTACCCTGCGCCCTCACCAAGCCCCCAGAACCCAGAGGTTACATTGAAGCGCATTGGACATGCTGGCCATTCATTGGTACTGCAGCTTAAAACCATAGCGGTATAATATAACTAGAGGGCGGATTGCCCCGCCCCCAGCTATTCATTTCAATGAAATTGCTCAGTGGCGTTTTGAAGCACCCGGAAGTAAGAAATATTGGTTCCATGGGTCCATTCCATTGGTTCCATGGGCTCTGACGCGTCGTGAGCAGGCGCAAAAACGGCAGATGCACGCGCAGCAGCATTTTAAGTGCATTCTCAGATTTGACCACCAGGCTTGGCCGCTTCACTGTTCTACCGTGGTTCTGGGGGCTTGCTTAAAACAGCCCGGGGCCACTGTCACGAACAAGCGAAAACGGTTTCGACCAAGGGGGTTGCGCATGTAGGTGACGTAAAACGTGCCACCTCTGTGACGCAAAACGTGTCACAGAAGCCCCAAATAGGCCCCGCCCATCACATTTCCCAACCCGGAAGAAGGGGTGATTTTGAATATGAGTCATAATTGTAGTGGAGTAAAAGTACAAGATTTGACTCTGAGATGTAATGGAGTAGAAGTAAAAGTATAGACAATTGGAAATACTCCAGTAAAGTAAAAGTACCTCAACATTGTACTTAAGTACAGTACCTGAGTACATGTACTTAGTTACTTTACACCACTGGTGGAACCCCACCACCAGACGTTCCTACAAACATAACTTCTATAGCTGTGTATAAGAACAGACAGGCCAGTCCCCGCACAGAACTTTTAATGGACGCTAAACAGCGCTGAGACAAATCGATGCTCAGCTTGCGTGACGGCTACAGCTTTTTACTCTGACTCCAACGCCATCCATCCAGCAGCCTCCTCTCCATTGTGCTTTCTTCTCGCTCCGACCGCTACGCGCCGCGTTGTCAATGCCCGCCGACAGGCTGTGCACGTACCTGTGCGCACGTTCCCCCCAAAACGCTCGTTTGATACCCAGCCGCGGCAGAATGCTAATCCGGTTGACAGAAGAAACGTGGCGCTCTGGCATCTTTGATGGAACGTTCAGGGCTGCGTTCTTTGCTGCTGGAGCGGAGCTACGTGCACACATGCGCGCTTGCGCATGCATGTATGTGTGTGTGTGTGTGTGTGCGTGCTGAGTGGCTATTTGATTGTTTGTCTGACTGCCAGTAGTGGAGAGTAACTAGGTACATTTACTCAAGATACCGTACTTAAGTTCTGAGTTTACTTTACTTGAGTATACGTCCATTTTTCAATACTTCTACTTCTACACTAAAACTCAGACATAAATATTGTACTTTTTACCCCACACTATAGTTGAAAACTACAGATATGGTGTATTATTACAAACTCTCAATTAAGCTCTATTTGTATCTAGAGAATGTGATGTGACAGCATTGAAAGCATACCTGAAAACTTCACAAAATGGCGCTTCACAAAAGAAAAAAATATATCTATATATTTATTTTGCTCTTAATTGATCCCTTTGAACTTCAAAGAGGTTGTGCATGGACTTAATTGATAATACCATAAAAGTGTCAACCTCGTTAGTGCTCTCTCTAATCGATGAATGCATCAAAGACAGTAATCACTTTGATACACCTGTCAGAGAGGGGAGGAGGGAGGGGGAGTGTGTGTTTACAAACACAGATCTGCGAAGTTACCTACAGTATCCCTTTAGATAATAGTTGAACCCCCCCCTCCCCCTCTCCTCACACAGGCATGCAGAGCGCTGTGTGTTTGATGGTGTTGGTGGGGACGTTATGCTAGAGGTTGTGTCTAATTGAAGCGCTCGCCATTACCCAACGAGGAGAGGCCGGTAATTGGGTTAAGTTCCACTCCTAAGCCCCTCTACGGCTCGCCGCCGTGTCATGCTTTCTAATTGAGCAGGCCAGAGAGAGAGAGAGAGAGAGAGAGAGAGATGAGAGAGAGAGAGAGAGAGAGGAGAGAGAGAGAGAGAGAGAGAGAGAGAGAGAGAGAGAGAGAGAGAGAGAGAGAGAGAGAGAGAGAGAGAGAGAGAGAGAGAGAGAGAGCAGCAATTATCATTCAGGGATTCGGTGAGTGCCACTGGACCATATTAAGACTAAGATCAAGGCCAGCCTGTTGGGTTTGCATTGCGTGGTATTCATTTCTGATGACTTGCTGTGTTTTTTGGCCAGCAAAGGGGATTAAGTCAAAGCAATGTTGATGCTATATTAAAGGGATAGTTCAAAAACACTTTTTTTCTATTGAATAGTCACCCCATGGAGACTTGAATTCATGGATATTTGTTTTTGTTTTTGTCGCATTCCTAAGCCAATAATTTGATGACCAGAGGACCGGTAGGCAGCGGTTCCAGTAAGAGACACAAAGGAGACTCTTTGTGTCTCTTACCGGAACCGCTGCCGGTCATCAAATTATTGGCTTAGGAATGAGACAAAAACCCCAAAAATATCCATGAATTCAAGTCTCCATGGGGTGACTATTCAATAAAAAAAGTCATTTTGGGGGTGAACTATCCCTTTAACAAATTTTGCTGGAGACCACCTAGAACTCCCTCAAGGACGAACCGGCAGTTCTAATCTAGCGGGCAGAGAATGGCGAGAGTAGCAGACCTACAAGCTCACAAGGCGATGCGTGTGCATGCCACACGCATTGAGCTTGTGAATCTGCTATTCTCTGTGTGAGCCACCGCCGCGTGACAACGCATGAATCGTGCGTTTACACCAGTGGTTTCCCAGGAGGGGTCGGGGGACCTTGGGTGGGTTCCAGGGGGTCCCCAGAGAAAAATGTCTTAATACAGCATCGCACTTTATCCGTTTGGCCATTCAAAATTTGCAGATCTACAAGCTCACAGCGTGTCACTTCGTACCACTCTGCGAGCATTACATCTGATGGTTCTGAGGAAAGTTTTCAGATGAGGGACCGTGGCCAAATATTGGGGTCCTTGACATGACACGCACGTGCACAGAGATCTCTCTCTCTTCAAAACATGCGGAGCTCAATATTTGCACTGCAACATTTATGTTCGCAGTAAAAAAGGGTGGAACATACTTGTAACCGACTACACACCTGACAGGCAAATATTGTACTCCGCTTCACTCCGCTACAATTCTTTGAAAACTTTGGTTACAAGTTACATTTAGGCTACTAGATTATTATTATAACATAATTGTGTTAACCAATTATGCCCTATTTTATAGTTTGAAAATAGCCAACCTACTTGTAGATCTACTACTTTTGAAAGATGTCAGTAGTTTAATTATTACTAATTAATACTATTAATACTGACTTTAATACTTAATACTTTCAGTATTGATGCCAATACGCTTGTACTGTACGTTTACTCAAGTACCATTTTGAGTACAGAACTTGCACTTGCAACTTGTATGCATTTCTACATTGTGGTATTCCTACTTTTACTCAGTGGTGTAAAGTAACTAAGTACATTTACTCAGGTACTCTACTTAAAACATTTACTATATTCTGTTTACTAAAGAGCTGGAGAGACCCCTGTGACCGAACAAACGCTCTGTAGCAATGATTACTATCAAAATATAGTACTTTAACCTTTTAACAAGCTCACAACGCGTCGCGACACGTTGTGAGCATGTAGATCTGCTATTTTCAAACATGTCAGTACTTTTACTTTTGGTACTCTAAGTATATTTTGATGCCAATACTTTTGTGCTTTTACTCAAGGAGCATTTTGAACACAGGTATTTTATTTGTAACAGAGCTATTTTTATATTGTGGTATTGCTACTTTTTAATTACTTAAGGAAAATATCTGAGTACATCTTCCGCCACTGCTTTTACTTAACACTCCCG
>NC_137622.1:5312593-5341834 GCF_963280865.1 Gymnoscopelus braueri | reverse complement strand
AAATCTTATCTTGTTTTGCACAAAAACTGAGCAAAATAACATCCTCTCGGTGGACAATAAACTACAGCACCCTAAGCACTTTTTTGCTTAAATCAAGTCAGAGAATGAGATGATAGATATTACATCTCAGGGCTGTGAAGAAAATGTCCAACACAGATTTATAGCAGTAAAAAAAAAAAAATGTGTCCGAGAGAAATACGGCGCGCTTCAATTTAACCCTGTAAGACCGGGAACGCATCTGTGTCATTTTAAGATGTCTTTGGCTATTCAAAAATGGCAGATTTACAAGCTCATAGCGCGGCACCGAGTTCCGCGCTATGAGCTTGTAGATCTGCAAAAAAATTAAAATAATCGCGAAAATATGTGCAAATCTTTGAATATATAAGCCAACATTTGTAACTCAAAATCTTTTTGCTTCCAGGGGATTCTACAAATGTCTTCTAAATCCTAACAGTTTTTTGAAAAATCTTATGTTGCTATAAAACTCAAACTTTTTTCATGTCAAGGACTTCCGAAATTATATGTATTTGGCCGTGGACCCCCATCTCAAAATATGTTGTTCCAGGGACCCCCCAGAAGTAAAGATTTGAGTTAAAAATGTATATATATTCAAAGATTTGCACACATTTTCACAAAAATAGCAGATCTACAAGCTCATAGCGTGGCACTCGGTGCCGCGCTATGAGCTTGTAGATCTGCTATTTTTGAATAGCCAAAGAAATCTTAAAATGACACAGATGCGTTCCCGGTCTTAAAGGGTTAATGAAAGAAAGACGTGGCATATTAAAATATGTCCTGCAGCGCTGGGGCTGGGAACACAGACCAGTCGGAACGGAGATTCTCAGGTAAAAAATAAAGTGTTTTTCATCAATGTAAATCATGTAAGGCGGAAACTTTTATGATCAGCAAAGAAGTTAGCAAAGCACGCACATCCGAAAGATACGAATAAATCCCATGTGCTGGACAGAAGAAAATGCTTAATAAATGTAAAAAGCAAATAATAAATAAATAAAACAGAGCTCAGTCACTGCATCATGCTCTCACAGCTGATTAACTACTTCAACCCTTTCGTCCCGATTTTAGAAGATTGAGACGTTTTTTTTTTAAATAGCAGATCTATAAGCTCACAACACGTGTCGGTGAGACGTGTTGTGAGCTTGTAGATCTATCATTTTATAAATAATTGAGACAGTGTTTGTTGGTAAATGTATATGTGGTTAAAACCCTCTCTACCTATAGTCCCCCAGGGGTATAAACTAGGCCCCTTTTTCCCTCTAAATATATTGTAAAATTGTTCATTATTATAAACTATATGGCCAATGTTGACAGAAAATGGCATGGTGTCAAAAAGTCGGGGCTAACAAGCTACGATGGCCCAATCCCAATGTCTACCCTGCGCCCTCACCAAGCCCCCAGAACCCAGAGGTTACATTGAAGCGCATTGGACATGCTGGCCATTCATTGGTACTGCAGCTTAAAACCATAGCGGTATAATATAACTAGAGGGCGGATTGCCCCGCCCCCAGCTATTCATTTCAATGAAATTGCTCAGTGGCGTTTTGAAGCACCCGGAAGTAAGAAATATTGGTTCCATGGGTCCATTCCATTGGTTCCATGGGCTCTGACGCGTCGTGAGCAGGCGCAAAAACGGCAGATGCACGCGCAGCAGCATTTTAAGTGCATTCTCAGATTTGACCACCAGGCTTGGCCGCTTCACTGTTCTACCGTGGTTCTGGGGGCTTGCTTAAAACAGCCCGGGGCCACTGTCACGAACAAGCGAAAACGGTTTCGACCAAGGGGTTGCGCATAGTAGGTGACGTAAAACGTGCCACCTCTGTGACGCAAAACGTGTCACAGAAGCCCCAAATAGGCCCCGCCCATCACATTTCCCAACCCGGAAGAAGGGGTGATTTTGAATATGAGTCATAATTGTAGTGGAGTAAAAGTACAAGATTTGACTCTGAGATGTAATGGAGTAGAAGTAAAAGTATACACAATTGGAAATACTCCAGTAAAGTAAAAGTACCTCAACATTGTACTTAAGTACAGTACCTGAGTACATGTACTTAGTTACTTTACACCACTGGTGGAACCCCACCACCAGACGTTCCTACAAACATAACTTCTATAGCTGTGTATAAGAACAGACAGGCCAGTCCCCGCACAGAACTTTTAATGGACGCTAAACAGCGCTGAGACAAATCGATGCTCAGCTTGCGTGACCGGCTACAGCTTTTTACTCTGACTCCAACGCCATCCATCCAGCAGCCTCCTCTCCATTGTGCTTTCTTCTCGCTCCGGCCGCTACGCGCCGCGTTGTCAATGCCCGCCGACAGGCTGTGCACGTACCTGTGCGCACGTTCCCCCCAAAACGCTCGTTTGATACCCAGCCGCGGCAGAATGCTAATCCGGTTGACAGAAGAAACGTGGCGCTCTGGCATCTTTGATGGGAACGTTCAGGGCTGCGTTCTTTGCTGCTGGAGCGGAGCTACGTGCACACATGCGCGCTTGCGCATGCATGTATGTGTGTGTGTGTGTGTGTGCGTGCTGAGTGGCTATTTGATTGTTTGTCTGACTGCCAGTAGTGGAGAGTAACTAGGTACATTTACTCAAGATACCGTACTTAAGTTCTGAGTTTACTTTACTTGAGTATACGTCCATTTTTCAATACTTCTACTTCTACACTAAAACTCAGACATAAATATTGTACTTTTTACCCCACACTATAGTTGAAAACTACAGATATGGTGTATTATTACAAACTCTCAATTAAGCTCTATTTGTATCTAGAGAATGTGATGTGACAGCATTGAAATCATACCTGAAAACTTCACAAAATGGCGCTTCACAAAAGAAAAAAATATATCTATATATTTATTTTGCTCTTAATTGATCCCTTTGAACTTCAAAGAGGTTGTGCATGGACTTAATTGATAATACCATAAAAGTGTCAACCTCGTTAGTGCTCTCTCTAATCGATGAATGCATCAAAGACAGTAATCACTTTGATACACCTGTCAGAGAGGGGAGGAGGGAGGGGGAGTGTGTGTTTACAAACACAGATCTGCGAAGTTACCTATAGTATCCCTTTAGATAATAGTTGAACCCCCCCCCTCCCCCTCTCCTCACACAGGCATGCAGAGCGCTGTGTGTTTGATGGTGTTGGTGGGGACGTTATGCTAGAGGTTGTGTCTAATTGAAGCGCTCGCCATTACCCAACGAGGAGAGGCCGGTAATTGGGTTAAGTTCCACTCCTAAGCCCCTCTACGGCTCGCCGCCGTGTCATGCTTTCTAATTGAGCAGGCCAGAGAGAGAGAGAGAGAGAGAGAGAGAGAGAGAGAGAGAGAGAGAGAGAGAGAGAGAGAGAGAGAGAGAGAGAGAGAGAGAGAGAGAGAGAGAGAGAGAGAGAGAGAGAGAGAGAGAGAGAGAGAGAGAGAGAGCAGCAATTATCATTCAGGGATTCGGTGAGTGCCACTGGACCATATTAAGACTAAGATCAAGGCCAGCCTGTTGGGTTTGCATTGCGTGGTATTCATTTCTGATGACTTGCTGTGTTTTTTGGCCAGCAAAGGGGATTAAGTCAAAGCAATGTTGATGCTATATTAAAGGGATAGTTCAAAAACACTTTTTTTCTATTGAATAGTCACCCCCATGGAGACTTGAATTCATGGATATTTGTTTTTGTTTTTGTCGCATTCCTAAGCCAATAATTTGATGACCAGAGGACCGGTAGGCAGCGGTTCCAGTAAGAGACACAAAGGAGACTCTTTGTGTCTCTTACCGGAACCGCTGCCGGTCATCAAATTATTGGCTTAGGAATGAGACAAAAACCCCAAAAATATCCATGAATTCAAGTCTCCATGGGGTGACTATTCAATAAAAAAAAGTCATTTTGGGGGTGAACTATCCCTTTAACAAATTTTGCTGGAGACCACCTAGAACTCCCTCAAGGACGAACCGGCAGTTCTAATCTAGCGGGCAGAGAATGGGCGAGAGTAGCAGACCTACAAGCTCACAAGGCGATGCGTGTGCATGCCACACGCATTGAGCTTGTGAATCTGCTATTCTCTGTGTGAGCCACCGCCGCGTGACAACGCATGAATCATGCGTTTACACCAGTGGTTTCCCAGGAGGGGTCGGGGGACCTTGGGTGGGTTCCAGGGGGTCCCCAGAGAAAAATGTCTTAATACAGCATCGCACTTTATCCGTTTGGCCATTCAAAATTTGCAGATCTACAAGCTCACAGCGTGTCACTTCGTACCACTCTGCGAGCATTACATCTGATGGTTCTGAGGAAAGTTTTCAGATGAGGGGACCGTGGCCAAATATTGGGGTCCTTGACATGACACGCACCGTGCACAGAGATCTCTCTCTCTTCAAAACATTCCCATCTAAAAATGGAGTCGTACAGATCAAGCCTTTTTTACCTCTCCCCCACTTTCATCCAGACTCAGACCTCCCCCCTCTCTCTCTCTCTCTCTCTCTCTCCCTCTCTCAAGTTTTCCCTCTGATTGCTGCTTGCCGGTGAAGTGGAAGTGTGTGTGTGTGTATGTGTGTGTGTGTGTGTGTGTGTGTGTGTGTGTGTGTGTGTGTGTGTGTGTGTGTGTGTGTGTGTGTGTGGATGGGATGACGGTTGGTGAATAATTCAGAGGCCATGGAGCAGAAAGCAGGATCTAGCTGGCCGGGCCCTTTGACTGTGGGCCCCTAGGGGCCCCTGTGAAACCAGTGTGACCCTCCTCCACCGCACTGCACTGTCGCTGGCTCTCTGCCACTGCTGGAAGAAGTACTCTGGACTGTTTTCTGTAAGTACATTTGGCAGTACCACAAAAATACGCTGTTACAAGTAAAAGGCCTTTATTCAAAATGCGACTTGAGTAAAAGTATAAACGTAATGGCATCTAAATATACTTAAAGTACTAAAGTAAAGGTCCTTACACACCGGCGAATATGCGAATATACGCAAAATTCGGACTCGTTCCGAATAATTAAAAGACGCTTTTTCGCTTCGCGAAACTGATGTGGACGCTTGCATTGACTTTATAAGGTTTAAAAAAAAAACATATTTATTCGCATGAAGAATTCGCCCCGGTGTGTAAGGACCTTAAGAGTCCTCAAACTTTGCAAAATGTGTCAAAAAAATATTTTTTTGGAAAATAGCTGAAGTATAAAATTGGGCTTACGTGGTTATGTAATGTATGTTTTGTATTAATAACCAGAAGGTACAAAGTACAGTAAGTTGTAAACTAAACTTGTCCAAAAAAAATTGTACAATTTGTTTTGTTAATTCCTGAGATGCAACTGAGTAGATGTATTGGAAAATATAAATACTAATGTAAAGCAAAAAAAAAGCTGTACTTTAAATGCAGTACTTAGTTCATTTCCACCACTGGTATCTGCCACACACCCATGCATGCATGCATGCACACACGCGCGCACACGCACACACACACACACACACACACACACACACCCCATCCACACACCCCCACCCACCCACCCCTGTGTGTGCGCACAAGCTCAATATTTGCACTGCAACATTTATGTTCGCAGTAAAAAAGGGTGGAACATACTTGTAACCGGACTACACACCTGACAGGCAAATATTGTACTCCGCTTCACTCCGCTACAATTCTTTGAAAACTTTGGTTACAAGTTACATTTAGGCTACTAGATTATTATTATAACATAATTGTGTTAACCAATTATGCCCTATTTTATAGTTTGAAAATAGCCAACCTACTTGTAGATCTACTACTTTTGAAAGATGTCAGTAGTTTAATTATTACTAATTAATACTATTAATACTGACTTTAATACTTAATACTTTCAGTATTGATGCCAATACGCTTGTACTGTACGTTTACTCAAGTACCATTTTGAATACAGAACTTGCACTTGCAACTTGTATGCATTTCTACATTGTGGTATTCCTACTTTTACTCAGTGGTGTAAAGTAACTAAGTACATTTACTCAGGTACTCTACTTAAAACATTTACTATATTCTGTTTACTAAAGAGCTGGAGAGACCCCTGTGACCGAACAAACGCTCTGTAGCAATGATTACTATCAAAATATAGTACGTTAACCTTTAACAAGCTCACAACGCGTCGCGACACGTTGAGCATGTAGATCTGCTATTTTCAAACATGTCAGTACTTTTACTTTTGGTACTCTAAGTATATTTTGATGCCAATACTTTTGTGCTTTTACTCAAGGAGCATTTTGAACACAGGTATTTTATTTGTAACAGAGCTATTTTTATATTGTGGTATTGCTACTTTTTAATTACTTAAGGAAAATATCTGAGTACATCTTCCGCCACTGCTTTTACTTAACACTCCCGTGACGGCCGTCAGCCCATCCCATACACGTATGAGTATTTTTTTTTCCACCTGGGTTCATCACACCTGCGAGCGCAAAGCCACGTACTGTACTGTAAACCATTCGCAATGTGTGCACACACTGACACATACTGTACACCCACACATGAAAAGACATATATATATATATATATATATATATAATGTATATAATTCCTGCCGAGCAGATACCTCTCATCTCCATATTTCAACGTTTTTATTAGTAAATTAATGCCTTTTTCCCCACACAATACAGTGTAACAAAAAAGTAGCAAAATAAATGCCGATCTACGCAGCGTGTTTTGAGCTTGTAGATCGACTATTTTTGCTACTTTGGAATTTGAATCTTGAAAAGTAACAGTATTGTAACATACTGTTACTGTATGAGGTTTCCACTTGACAGTGTGTAGCATATGCTACACGCTATACAGTACTGACATGTGCACTCACACATAAGTGCGAGCACACATACACACACACACACACACACACACACACACACACACACACACACACACACACACACACACACACACACACACACACACACACACACACACACACTCGCACGCACAGATGGAAGTGTCAGCCTCCATATGCAGTCTGACAGTTGGATGTGCATGAAAATGTAGGCGCTAATGTACACGCCATGTGCAAACATTTCGCCCCAAAATAGCCTCCCCTTGCTCACACACTGCAGGCATTGCACTCCTTCTAGAGAGATCCATCTGGAAACATCAGATCACAGCGAGAGACTAAAAATGGAGTCGCACACTGAACACCAGTTACACCTTCTCCCGCGATGCTAAACTCAAGCTCTTGACTTGTCAGCTTGTAGATCTGCTATTTTCACTGTTATTGTTATTATTTTCTTTTGCAAATGTCTGGAAAATCATTGAGCATTGTGTCTGTTTGTCCGTCTGGGCCTCCAAAAAGTTAGGTTTCGCTTTTGGTTTGCATGTTGCAGTTAGGTTGCAGTATTTGGCGTGTTGCCAAATCATGTGTGAGAAACAAGCACCAGTGTTGCAATGAACGTCTACACGCTCTACTGTCTCTGTCTCCGATGTGCGGGCCAGGCAACTAGACGGGAGGGCCGAACCTCTTGTGTTTTACATTAGCAGGCATTCATCGTTTGCAATGGAAATCTTTATGAAACATTATCTGAGGCCTCACCAAGGGCAACCTGTAGGGAAAATCGGTTTCAAAACACCTTCTATTTACAGTACGACTTCAGCATTTAAGCAGATCAGAGCAGTCCTAAGAATTCACGGCACAACCAAAATATAAAGACCTGCCAAGAAAATATCTCTCTCACGGATTACAGAGAAGGCGGCGGGACGGATGTGTTGCGGTCGAAAGTCTCGTTTTGAAGTGTATTTTGGCAGCAGAAATCGGAGAGCTTTCCACCCCAAGGCTACTGTATCTGCACTGTACATCTGACTGAGACCTTTGGCCAGCGCTACAGACGAAAGCATTCATAACAAATATCTGCAGGTCCACTCAAAAGCAGGCCAGCAGTGGTGGTGGTAGTCCTGTATTCAAAAGTTGACTTGACGAACAGCATTGGCATCTATATATACTTAAAGTAGCAAAAGTTAAAGTACTCAATATGCAGAATGGGCCTTTTCATGTATCATGGCATTGGACAGTGATGGAAAAAGTAGTCAAATGTTTTACTTAAAGTGGAATTTTACCACGGTTTTCCTACCTTTTCTATGATGTTATGATATAGGATGAATGGTACAGTAGAAGAATGTCATAACTCCATCCCGGGTCCGCCACAGCTAAAAACGCGCACCAATAGGCCTTGCGCTAGATCGCATTATTTTTATAGTTTTTTTCATAGTGACAGAACACTATGCAACGTGATTGTCTTGAATGCGCCACACCGGAAGTTGATTGAAATCTCGTCTAGCGAGACTTCAATATATTTGCACTCAATTGTTTTGTAAAAGTATCAATACTGCAATGTAGAAATAGTCTGTTACAAGTAAAAGTCCGGAATTGAAAATAGCAAAATGTACTCAAAGTACCAAAAGTAGAAAGTACTCATTATGCAGAATGTCCCATTTCGCAAGTTTTAAAATGTATAAACAAATATAAATAATCTAAGCATTATATAGCGTGCTGCTTGGCAGAAATGAAAATTAAAGATATAAAATGTAAGATATTTTAAGCTATATTTTTGTGAACGGAAGTGACAGCTTCCTCTCTCGGATTTCGGGAGGTGTAGTTCCAGACTCTGTATAGCATTCTGAGATTGTGGAATAGTCGTCTGCCTACGCGGGACTAGCCTGGCACTAGCCAGACCGACATCTGAAAATAGCAGATCTACAAGCTCACAATGCATCGCGATGCGACGCATTGTGAGCTTGTAGATCGGCTATTTTCAAATGGGGAAATCTATATAGGGCTGAAATGGTTAATATATGTTTTGTAATAATAATCAAAATCTACAAAGTAACTAAAGTTGTCAAATAATTGTAGTGGAGTAAAAGTATAATATTTTACTCTGAGATGTAGTGGAGTAGAAGTAAAAGTACTGACAATTTGACATACTCAAGTGCGGTGAAAATACCTCAAAATTATACTTAAGTACACAGTACTTGAGTAAATGTTTCATATATTTGGTCCTGACTAATGCGCATCATAACATGGCACAAAGGAGGAGGGCTATGGGCAGTTCAGAAACCCGCCTAGCAATGACATCAGCGATAGGGGAATCCAAGCTAATAGAAACTGCAGGCTTTCTATTCCTGGAAATTTAGCATGCTGAAAGCCATGAAGCACCACAGTCTGACATCACTGCCGCTAGAGGGCGCTATACCCTGGGTCACGCCGTTTGTTTTTGTATTGGAATTTCCCATAGGGGAATCTTAGATCGTCATACAGTGTTGATTTCGTCGACTAAAGCTATGACGTAAACTAAATAAAAACTAAGCTACGGTGACTAAAATGAAGACTAAATATATTGGCAATTTCGTCAACAAATAAAAACTAGACTAAATGTTATGGAGGGACTAGTGGAGAAGAGATCCAGTATAAAAGACAAGTCATTTTGTTGCGCTCGGGTGTTGCACTCTGAAAATAGCCGATCTACAAGCTCACAACGCATCGCGCTGCGACGCGTTGTGAGCTTGTAGATCGGCTATTTTCAGCGTGCAACCAAGTGTAAAATCAGCCATTACGACGCCATCAAGGCACCGCCAAAATACATTTTAGTCGACTAATTCGACTGTAGATTTAGTCGACTAAAATCTTGTAATATTTAGTTGACTAAAACTAGACAAAAACTAAAACATTTCAGATGACTAAAATATGACTAAAACTAAATGGAATTTTATTCAAAAGACTATGACTAAAACTAAATACAAATTTGCTGTCAAAATCAACACTGCGTCATAATAAGAACTGTGCTAAAAATAAAATATAATAATAACAGCGATTTTACTCATGTGGATATGAAGCATCAACTATAACAAGTTTTATTTTTTAAGGAATCCAAGGACAAGCATGTGCCGTCGGTCACTCTCTCTCTAAAAGGAGAAAAGATCAGAGCACTCAAAAGGGGATTGGATCGAGAGGACGCCAAATCAAAGTACTTTACAAAGGTTCAAAAGCCATAACATGTTTTTCGACCGAGCTGGACTTCATCGGGGCTCGTCGGTCCGTTTCTTTCAGCCTCATCAAAGACGATCTTTTAGCGTCTTTTATTCATCCAATGAGACACGACCACACAATGCGGAGACGCGTGTTAATTGAGCACAATCCAGCATTCCGATAAAGAATCAATCGGGTCGCTCAGTGCTAAGATAGATACAGCATGTTCATGTGATTGAGACCATTTTCATATCTCTAATCCTGGCAGGGGTGTGAAGTAACTAAGTACATTTGCTCAAGTACTGTACTTAAGTAATATTTTTAGGTATTATTACTTTACTGGAGTATTTCCAATTTCCAATATTTTACTTCTACTCCACTACATTTCAGAGGCAAATATTGCACTTTTACTCCACTACAATTATTTGAAAACTTTAGTTACTAGTTACAGATATAAATTATTACATTATAAAACATACCTTAGCCACTTTAGCCCTATTTTATACATAGGCTATTTGAAAATAGCAGATCTACAAGCTCACAACGCGTCGCATCGCAAAAAAAATTACTTTTACTTTTGGTACTTTAAGTATATTTTGATGCCAATACCTTTGTACTTTTACTCAAGTAACATTTTGAACACAGGCCTTTTACTTGTAACAGAGATTTTTATATTGTGGTATTGTTACTTTTACTTAAGTAAAATAGTACTTCTTCCGCCACTGAATCCTGGCTTTTGATGTTTAATATTTGAGAAGATGGGGGGGAGGGGGGGGGGGCTTTGAAATCTCCTCCTTGGCAGGTTGATTTGACGAGGACTCCAGAGGAATCAATGCAAACCCCATCGCCTATCCGCCGATCCTTACAAATGGATCTTTCAATCGTGGCTTGCTTGGAGCTGTGGAGGCAGCTGGGGCAGGTTTTTTCTTTCTACGCTGATCTATCAGAGCCATCAGGCTGGGATCGACGATTCACGCGGGACAGAGTCCAGCTGGTGGGATTTGAAGGAGTCATAGCAAAACGTGGACTGGAGGCCATTGATGTCACACAGTGGAAACAAGCCCCCAGGGGGCTTTTTTGTGTTATCCTTTTTAGCATAACTTTTGACTGATACTACCTGTACTAATCGTGTTAATCTGTCTGGCCATGCACCACATTAGCTAAAAATTGGGTCGCGGACCAATTTTTGTGGGTCGCGACTAAATGTCCCCTTTTTTCGTTTCCTACAGAGAATAGAACTAAATATATTATATACTGTATACGTGTGTGTGTGTGTGTGTGTGTGTATATATATACAATAAATAAAAACAGTGTTCAAGAATGAGTGAAAATTGCAGATCTACAAGCGCAGAATACGGCGCAAAGCGATGCGTTGGGAACCACTGCAGCACCGCAGCAGTCATTGAACGTGGCTTTTAGTGGAGACACTTTGGAGAAACCACTTGTATTATTAGTTGTGTTGAGCTATTTAAATTGTTCTCGTTTGATTGGTATAATGACAAACAGCTGACAGTTTTGCCGATAAAAACCTACCTGTTTAACAGTATGATGTTTTGTTGAGTTTGTATTACACAATATTTGTTTTTTAACAAACAACTAAAACTAACACTAAAATCAAAAAAGGAATACAACTAAGGCTTTTCAAAAAACATAATGTATACAGTATCCTCCTATAATTTGACAAAGCTCTGTGAGGGAGGGTGGTGTGCCCAAAATTGTTCTGCCTGGTTCTCCTCAGTGGCTATTGAGGAGCAATTGATCTGAAATTGCACACGGCCATTGACCATTACTATGTGCACGGAACTGCGAAGCCCGTTTGTCGCTTTCCCCAAATGTCAGCTGTTTATTAGCGTTTTTGTGTTCGCTGGCTCCCGGGTTGCCAGATCATGTGCGCATATCCCCCCCCATGGGTATGGACTAGTATTATATAACAAATAAAAAACGAATGAAAATTGGAAAAGCATAATAACCTTGGACCACACATACGCGCGCACTGTGTGAATGAATGAACTGCCCTCTCCGCTGCTAGTTCAAGAACGAGGAGGGGTGGCAGAATAGACCGAGTGCGTCTCCTACCTTGAATTATTGTTGATCCACTTTAACCCTTTAAGACCGGGAAAGCATCATTCGGGAAAGCATCATTCTTGTCATTTTAAGATTTCCTTGGCTATTCAAAAATAGCCGATATATGAGCTTGTAGATCTGCTATTTTTTATTGATTTATTTTTTTAAAGCAACATAATGGTTAAAATCTAAAATGACAGATGTCTTAATGGGTTAATTCATTTCTTGAAGTTTTTGTCCAGCTGGGGTCCTTGGGTCAAGGTTTTTTTCTCGTGGTAGTCGCCACATGTATTGGCTAGATGATAATCACCTCTTTCACTGAGTATGAAATATACAGATGGAGGAAGCATGATGTTGGTGTCATGCAGTGGTGTAAAGTAACTACTGTAAGTACATTTCCTCAAGTACTGTATTTTTTATTTTTACTTTACTGGAGTATTTCCAATTTTCAATATTTTTACTTCAACTCCACTACATCTCAGAGGCAAATATTGTACTTTTACTCCACTACAATTATTTGAAAACTTTAGTTACCAGTTACTAATTTTGATTATTATTACAAAACGTACATTAACCACTTCAGCCCTATATACATTTTGGCCATTTGAAAATAGCCGATCTACAAGCTCACAATGCGTCGCGATGCGACGCATTGTGAGCTTGTAGATCTGCTATTTTCAAAAGATATTTATACATTTGAAAACTTGTGAAATGGGACATTCTGCATAATGAGTACTTTTACTTTTGGTGCATTTTGAAACCAATACTTTTGTACTTTTACTAAAGTAAATGTTTTAATTCCGGACTTTTACTTGTAACAGAGTATTTCTACATTGCAGCATTGATATTTTTACTTAGGTAAAAAAGTACTTTTTCCTCCACTGGAAATCTTGTATCTCCATGTTTCCATTTTTAACATTTTCATTTTTTCTGGGAAATTGAATGCCCTACTTCATCATACAAGAGTGTCGCACAAGAGTTAAGCTCAAGGGCTTGCAGATATTTCACAATTGTATTCTACATAATTGTTGATAATATATAAAAAGGAACACTTTTGGACCTGACAGCGATGAGTGAGGTGAATGGTGAACGAGACAGCAGTCAGTTGTTAACGAGCAGGTCAAAACGGATTAATTAATTAAATAATACTTGGCAGTGAATGTGTTAAGTAGAAGCATAAATACCCTATTGTAGAAATACTCTGTTACAAGTACAAGTCCAGTATTCAACATGAGTAAAAGTACAAAAGTATTGGCATCAACATAAAATTAACGTACCAAAAGTAAAAGTACTCATTATGCAGGAGGTCCCATTTCACAAGTTTTCAAATGTATAACATGTATTAACATCCTGTGAAAATAGCAGATGCTGAAGCTCACAACGTTGTGAGCTTGCAGATCGGCTATTTTCAAATTGCCAAAGTATGTACTGTAATACAGTAGGTATATAGGTCTGAAGTGGTTTTGTAATAATAATCAAAATCTACAAAGTAACTAGAAACTAAAGTTTTCAAATAATTGTAGTGGAGTAAAAGTACAATATTTGACTCTGAGGTGTAGTGGAGTAGAAGTAAAATTATTGAACATTGGAAATACTCCAGTAAAGTAAAAGATACCTCAAAATTGTACTTAAGTACAGTACTTGAGTAAATATACTTAGTTACTTTCCACCACTGTTAACGAGACAGCGAGTCAGTTGTTAACGAGGTAGCCAGTCAGTCGTTAACGAGAGAGCCAGTCAGTCATTAACGAGACAGCCAGTCAGAGCGCAAATAAGAGATCGATTGAATTATGTCAACAACATGGGGTCAACCTGGGTCGTTACCAAGAAAATAGACAAGTGATACAAGTGGATTAGGCAGCGAAAATGGTTCTGTAGAATACATCCTGAGCTAAGTCATGTAGAAAGAGTGCAACAACATGTAACTCAGGGGGGGGGGGGGGGTAGAGGATGCCACTGCCACGGGGCTCCTTAGGTGCGGAGCTCACTGAGGGAGTGCTTTCCTGGGTTGGTTGGCCCTCTGTAGTATGGCCATAAAATGATCTAAGTCCAATTATAGTTTGATGACGTTAAACTGCGTCCGACAGTCGGGGGGGGGGGGGGGGGGGGGACCCTAGACCAGGGGACACAATGATGGTACCCCCAAACCACTGTTCCTGCTGTAAGAGGTTCTCAAACTTTTTTCATGTAAAAAAATTGCTATGTATTTGTCCGAGGACCCCCGTCTGAAAAGGTTTTGTGCCTGGGACCGCCGGAAGAGAAGATTTAAAAAAGTATCAATTATTATTCAACATTTCCCAAACATTTTCAATATATATAGATATATTTTTTTAAATAACAGGTGTACAAGCTCGCAGCGCGGCACAAAGTGACACACTGCGAGCTTGTACATCTGCTATTTTTGAATAGCCAACGTGACAATGGATAAAGTGGTTAAAATGATTGTGGTGCTATATTAAAGGTAGGGTAAGTGATTTGCAATTATTCAAATAATTGCAAAATGGGTCTATGTTCTGATAGTGCTCGTTACTATAGAGTGTCCTGTCCATATAAAAAGTCTCCATGTCTCTCCAGCTCTTTATAAAACAGAAAATGTATTTTGTAGTTTTTTTGTTTTTTTTTGTAGTTTCATTTCCAATTTTATCCAACCAGGACAGAGAACTCAATCAGGATATAGATTAAACAAGTGAAATTGGAAGTGATGACACTAAGAAATGAGCAGACACAATTTTAACTGGAACACTATACAAATTAAGCTTAAAAATGGGTACTTTCTCCTGATTGGCTGAGATTTTGACACCTACCGAAAAATGTATTTTCTGTTTATTAAAGAGCTGGAGAGACAGGGAGACATCTGTTACTGAACAAACACTCTATAGCAATGATTACTATCAGAATATAGTATTTTAACCTTTTAACAAAATACTTTTTGTTTTAACCAAAAAATATCACTTACCCTACCTTTAACTCATTTTAATAGTTAAAACATTGCCCGTCAAAGACGTTTTAAAATGTCTTTTAAAATACACCACTTGCCTGCCAAAGACGTTTAAAAACGATCACGTATTTGGGAAATATTCTGTATCTCGGCTCCTGTGTTGCGGTGATGTAACTTTGGCGAGACATGCTATTTTCAACAGCGTATAACAAGCGAATGGGAGGTCGTGTTTTTCTTTTTTTCGCAGAAGCACAGTGAAACCCTCCGTGATTAGCAACCATCACGGGATCGATCATACTGGAGATAAATATTCTGTCACTACTTGAAAAGGTAAGTGAATCGTTAAAAAAAGCAGGCAGAGTTTTAGAAAACCCCTGGCAGTGAATGTTAATATAACCCCCCGAACCAGGGTTACTCTGTGTGTGACGTGGTTGATATCGCCGGGCAGACTTCCATAAGACACGCCACATTGTGCCATTATTGTCACGTTCCGGCTGCCGGTTGATTCGTCCGGTGTGTTAAACAGACGTGTTCAGCTGAACGGAAGTAATGCTGGCGTGACGGAGGAGCCTGTGACTCACCCAACACATTATGTGGACATATGCTGCCATCATGACAGAGGCCACTATGACTCACTCAACATGGTCGGTTTCATCCCCTTCTCACCAGCCACTGACAGCGGACATATTGGTATCAAAATGTAATTAAAGTACGAAAAGTAAAACTACTAAAATGTTTGAAAATAGCAGATCTACAAGCTCACAACGCGTCGCAATGCGACACGTTGTGAGCTTCTAGATCGGCTATTTTCAAATAGTCTAGGTATAAAATAGGGCTAAAGTGGTTAATGTATGTTTTATAATATAATAATTTATATCTGAAAAGTAACTCGTAACTAAAGTTATCAAATAATTGTAGTGGAGTAAACGTACAATATTTGCCTCTGAGATGTAGTGGAGTAGAAGTAAAAGTAGACATTCTAAATACTGGTCCAAGAAGCAGGCGTTTAATCCCTGGCCCTGAGAAGGATGACAACATTTAGAAGCAGTTGGAACGGGGCAAAAAAAAAAAAAACGGGGCACCCCACACACATCTCCCCTTATGGGCACTTTGTTTTTGACCTAAATCTGCTATTCTCCGTCCCGTTTCTCTCGCCACTCGTGTCCCCTTTCTTTGTCTGGCTTTCGTTTCCTGTTTGGCCTCCCAGCCCGATACAGAAGATGAAAGATGATCTATCTATGAATCTATGCATCTCTCTCTCTCTCTCTCTCTCTCTCTCTCTCTCTCTCTCTCACATCCATCTACATGGGGGGATATTGGATGATACTTGGGGGTCCCGCTGTGTGTGTGTGTGTGTGTGTGTGTGTGTGTGTGTGTGTGTGTGTGTGTGTGTGTGTGTGTGTGTGTGTGTGAGGAATGGAGGGGGGAACAATGTATCTCGCTGGGTTTAAGATAGGGTACCCACCTTTCATCATCTCCCATGGCTGGGGACCCTCCTCTTATCACCGCGCTGCTAGCCCCCCCACCGGGGGGGGGGAGAGAGAGAGAGAGAGAGAGAGAGAGAGAGAGAGAGAGAGAGAGAGAGAGAGAGAGAGAGAGAGAGAGAGAGAGATCATGTTTTTAATCATAGATATACATCCCTCGGCTACAGTATGTGTTAGGTGGTTGTACATCCCACCGTGTCTCTCCGCTGGGGGTCCCCCACATGAGCCCTTCAAAGGACGGGATATTACAATCCTCCACCCCCAGTGGTGGAAAAAGTACTCAAATGTTTTACTTAAGTCAAAATATCAATACTGCAATGTAGAAGTACTCTGTTACAAGTAAAAGTCCGGAATGTACTTGAGTAAAAGTGCAAAAGTATTGGTATCAAAATGTACTTAAAGTAGCAAAAGTAAAAGTACTAGATGTTTGAAAATAGCCTAGGTATAAAATAGGGTTGAAGTGGTTAATGTATGTTTTATAATGTAATAATTTATATCTGCAAAGTAATTAGTAACTAATGTTTTCAAATAATTGTAGTGGAGTAAAACTACAATATTTGCCTCTGAAATATAGTGGAGTAGAAGTGAAAGTATAGACAATCGGAAATACTACAGTAAAGCAAAAGTACCTCATTGTACTTACTGTAAGTACAATATTTGAGTAAATGTACTTAGTTATTTTACACCACTGAACACCGCCCCGACCCACGCACGCACGCACACGCACGTAAGAGTCCTGACCCAGACCCACACACTGCTTATTGAAGTAGATCTGTGCACGGCAGAGGATTCCACTGGCCCCAGGACAAGCTGTATACCACGCGCACGCACACACACACAGACAGACAGACAGACACATAAGAAACCCACGCACGCAGAGTACAAACGCGCACGCACACACAGCGGTGTGGTAATCCCAGGGAAACAGCAGGGCATCTAAACATGACTAATATGGTAAATGGTGCATGGATGCCACAATGACCAACCCTCCCTAGGAAGCTGGACTGTGGGGGAAAAAGGTGTCTTGGAGCTGTGTGTGTGTGTGTGTGTGTGTGTGTGTGTGTGTGTGTGTGTGTGTGTGTGTGTGTGTGTGTGTGTGTGTGTGTGTGTGTGTGTGTGTGTGTGTTTATATAGAGTGCAGTGGATGACTCTCCTCTCTTGGCAGTGTACACGTTGCCATACCGCTGCATGGAATGCATTGGCCCCGGTCTTTCCTAAAGCCAGATTAGTTTGGCCCAGGCCGCTGCTCTCTCACTCACACACACACACACACACACACACACACACACACACAGTGGCAACCCAGGGGATGTGGTGGCAAGATTGACAATGAAATGAGAGGCTCAGACTCAGTTGGCGTGGAGCTCAAAGTGTCTTTAATGAAAAGGTTTGGGGGGAAACACTTCAGATGAGGGGTCTACCTATCCGGGGTCTTTGGCTTTTAGCCTACTTAAGTGGTTTCAATCCTAATGTGTTTTCCTTTCATTTGAAAAAGAATCTTGAAAACAACAACAAAGACCATTTTTGACGATGTAATGACCCAAACATAGTATACAGAACATGAACTGAATAAATTAATAGGATTTTCTCTCTCTCGCATGCACGCATGTGGATGCACACACACACACACACACTGAGAAAATGCATTAAAGATAAACATGAAATTGCAGTGCATGTTCGAGACGTGGATGAAGTGGGTCTGAATTGAATCATTACATACAGTAGTAAGACAACAGGCCTGCATCCCCTCCGCCTATTTCTGCATATACCCACGCTATCGGGCAGAAATTGTCACGATTAGTATAACTGGCGGACCCAAATGCAGAAACGAGACAATAGTCAAAGTCCAAGGGTGTTTATTCAAACAATGGAGTGGAGAGGTTGGTGGTGTTGGTCGAAGGGGCTGGTAGGCAGGCACGGCAGGCAGGCAGGCAGGCAGGCAGGCAGGCAGGAGAGTAGGTTACTGTAACACAGGAGAGAGGAGTGAGTCACGAGGCGTACACGGAACACGGTTCAAGAACACTAACTGTAGCACAAGGAAAATAACTAGGACTGAGTTAGCAGGCAAAAAGCGTTACCACACACTGGGAGTTTGTGAAACGATCTGGCATCGCGTGGAGAGAAGAAGATGGCTTTATAGACTGGAGGTGATGAGCTGATGGCAGACAGGTGAGGGAGATGAGGGAACTGGAAACAGGTGTGCCAGCTGGG
This sequence comes from Gymnoscopelus braueri, assembly GCF_963280865.1. Classification (NCBI taxonomy): domain Eukaryota; kingdom Metazoa; phylum Chordata; class Actinopteri; order Myctophiformes; family Myctophidae; genus Gymnoscopelus; species Gymnoscopelus braueri. The sequence continues at coordinate 5,323,177 of NC_137622.1, read as the reverse complement.
AGCTGGAGCCAAGCCTACGCCCAAAACACACGCCCACTCTTAAAGACACACACACACACAAGGACAAACACAAAGACACAGACAGAGACTGTGACAGTGCCCCCCCCCCTCAAGGAACGCCTCCAGGCGATCCACCAGGCTTGTCCGGGTGCCTGCGGTGAAAGGCTGAGATGAGGGGAGGATCCAGGATGAAGCGGCGTGGCACCCACTGTCGCTCCTCGGGACCATACCCCTCCCAGTCCACCAGGTACTGCAGACCTCTACCCTGGCGGCGCACATCCAGCAGCCGCCGGACCGTGTAGGCCGGGTGGCCATCAATGACACGGGGGGGTGGGGGGGGGCGCCTCAGGAGGAGACAGCGGGCTGGTCTTAACAGGCTTCAACTGGGAAACGTGGAAGGTGGGATGAATCCTCCAGCGAGGAGGCAGCTTGAGCTTAACCACATTAGGATTGATGATGGAGATTACTTCATACGGCCCAACAAACCGGGGTGAGAGCTTCTTGGATTCCACTTTCAGGGGAAGATCTTTAGAGGAAAGCCACACCCTCTGCCCTGGCTGGTACACAGGGGCTGGCGTCCGGTGTCGATCAGCGTACCGTCGATTCCGGTCCACAGAGCTGAGAAGGGCGGCACGAGCATCTTTCCAAACCTTGCGACAGCGCCGCATTTGAGCCTGGACAGAAAGTACGGAGATGTTATCCTCCTCAGCGGGAAACAATGGTGGTTGATAACCTAAGGACCCCTCGAATGGTGACACCCCCGTGGCCGCACAGGACAAGGAGTTGTGGGCATACTCAACCCACACGAGATGGGTGCTCCAGGAGGAGGGGTTCTTGGCGGCGACACATCGGAGTGCAGCTTCCAGGTCTTGATTAGCACGTTCCGATTGTCCATTTGACTGAGGGTGATAACCAGATGTTAAACTGACAGAAGCCCCAAGGGCACGACAGAAAGCTTTCCACACCTGTGACGTGAACTGTGGGCCTCTGTCCGAAACGATGTCCACAGGGATGCCATGAAGCCGGAACACATGTTGTACCAACAGGTCGGCTGTTTCCAGAGCTGTGGGTAACTTGGGGAGAGACACAAAATGTACAGACTTAGAGAACCTGTCCACTATGGTAAGGATAACAGATTTTCCTTGAGACGGCGGGAGCCCAGTAACAAAGTCCAGAGCAATATGGGACCAGGGCCGACTGGGCACAGGCAAGGGACGAAGTAAACCAGCAGGAGGCCGATTGGAGGATTTCCCACGGGCACACACAGCACAGGCGGACACAAAGGCACGGGTATCAGCGTCCATGGTAGGCCACCAAAAGTGCCGCTTGAGGAGGGACAGGGTGCGGCCAACTCCTGGGTGGCAGGCAAACCGGGACGTGTGCGCCCAGAGAAGGACTTGAGAGCGGACAGAGGTAGGCACAAAAAGACAGTTATCAGGGCCATTACCTGGGTCTGGTTGGTCTTGCTGAGCGCCTCGACTGGACTGGAACGAACCTCAGACGTGAACTGACGAGACAGGGCGTCTGGCTTGATGTTGCGGGAGCCTGGGCGGTAGGTCAACGTAAAGCGAAACCGGCCAAAGAACAGAGCCCACCGGGCCTGACGGGAGTTGAGGCGCTTGGCAGACTGGATGTAGGTCAGGTTTTTATGGTCTGTCCAGATGATGAAGGGGTGTTCCGCTCCCTCAAGCCAGTGCCTCCATTCATCTAGAGCGCATTTGACAGCGAGCAGCTCCCGATTTCCCAAATCATAATTGCGCTCAGCAGAATCTAGACGACAGGAGAAGAACGCACATGGGTGGAGCTTCTGGTCCTTGGCAGATCGCTGGGAAAGGACCGCCCCCACTCCAGACTCTGAGGCATCGACTTCAACGACAAACTGGCGTGAGGTGTCAGGGTGGATGAGGACAGGAGCTGTAGTAAACAGTCTCTTTAGTTCCTTGAAGGCGGCATCAGCTTCAGAGGTCCAAGCGAAAGGGATAGCCGGAGAGGTGAGTCTGGTCAGGGGTTCGGCCACTCGACTGTAGTCCCTGATGAAACGTCTATAGAAGTTAGCAAACCCGAGGAAACCCTGGAGACGCTTGACAGAGGTTGGTTGAGGCCAGTCCACCACTGCCCGCACCTTCTCGGGGTCTGCCTTCATCTGGCCCCTCTCAACGATGAAGCCAAGGAATCTTGTAGACTGAACGTGGAACTCACACTTCTCTGCTTTTATGTAGAGCTTGTTTTCTAGAAGACGTTGGAGCACTTGTCTGACATGAACAACATGCTCCTCCAGGTTACGGGAGAAGATCAGAATGTCATCTAAATAAACGAAAACAGAGCGGTTAAGCAGGTCACAGAGAACATCATTCACAAGGGCTTGAAAAACTGCTGGGGCATTAGTCAAGCCAAAGGGCATGACCAGGTACTCAAAGTGACCGAGGGGTCAAAAAAAAAAAAAAAGCAGTCTTCCATTCATCCCCAGCTCGGATTCGAATCAAGTGGTAAGCATTACGGAGGTCCAATTTCTAGAACACAGTAGCTCCTTGGAGGGGCTCAAAAGCAGAGGCGAGTAGAGGTAATGGGTACTTGTTATGAATGGTGATATTATTAAGTCCTCGATAATCAATACAGGGGCGTAAAGAACCGTCTTTCTTACCCACAAAGAAGAATCCGGCACCGAGTTGGGAAGAGGAGGGTCGAATGATGCCTGCGGCCAAAGAGTCGTGGATGTACTTCTCCATGGCCTCTCTCTCAGGACGGGACACGTTGTATAACCGGCTGGCAGGCATGGGAGCTCCAGAAAGCAGGTCAATGGCACAGTCATAAGGGCGGTGCGGAGGAAGTGACAGAGCAAGTTGCTTGCTGAAGGCCTGTTCAAAGTCATGGTAGACAGAGGGACATTGGACAGATCTGGGGGCTCTGGGATAACAGGGGAGACTGTGCCCTCAGCAGGAGAGCGGGCGGACCGTAGGCAGGTGGAGAGACAGTAGGGACTCCAGCTCAGTACTTTGACCGCAGCCCAGTCAATATGAGGATTGTGAAGTCTTAACCAGGGCTGGCCAAGGACTACAGGAGCATTAGGGGAGGAGATTATGTGGAATTGTATTTGTTCAAGATGATTACCTGAGACAAGGAGGTGCACAGGTTCGGAGCGGTGAGTGACTCGGGCGAGGAGCCGACCAGTCAAGGCATTGGCCTGCAGAGGTGAGGGAAGGGGCTTGATGGTAATGTTCATCTGGGAGGCGACGTCAGCGTCCAAGAAATTCTCATCCGCCCCCGAGTCCACCAGGGCGAGCAGTGACAGGGACTGGGATTGCCAACGAAGGGTGGCAGAGAACTGCATACGGCATGGGGGTTTGGGGGAGGAGACAGCTTGGCTCACCAGAACTCCCACTGTTACTGGTGAGCCTGCTCTTTTGGCCGCAAGGAGCAGGAGTCACGGAAATGACCGGGTTGGCCACAATACATACACGCCCCTGTCTTCACCCTGCGAAGGCGCTCTTCACGAGTAATGTGGGCCCGGCCCACCTGCATGGGCTCCTCATCAAGGAAACTGGAGGTCGAGGCTGCGGGCATCGGGAATCTGGACTCGGCTGGTGGGGTTCTGAAGCTTCCCCCGATGGGGGGTTCCCATGACCTAGGAGCAACTGGGTCAGCTTGCCATTGGGACATTTGGTCAGAGATGTTGATGGCTGTTGTAATAGCATCATCTAGGGAGAGTTGCTCCCTTCTAAGCGCAATTTCCCTCCCAATGGACCGGCTGAGCCCGTTTTGGAAAGCAGATAGCAGAGCCTGGTCGTTCCATCCCGACTCCACAGCTAGGGACCGGAATTCACAGGCAAATTCTCTCACCGAGCGTCTTCCCTGGCGAAGTCTCAGAAGCTGTTGGGCTGCCTGCTGTCCTCGTATTGGATGGTCGTAGACCCGCTTAAGTTCCGTAGCGAGTGCCGAAAAGGACTGGACCGCAGGAGCTCCCTGCTCACGGAGGGCATTGAAATAACTGAGAGGAGGCCCCTCAAGAAGGTTGGCGACATAGGCTATCTTCGCTGCCTCAGGACCAAAGCGAGACGGCTGGGCGTCGAAGCTCAGCTGAATCTGAGTTAAGAACTGTCGACAAATGTTGGGGTTGCCGGAATACTTAGCAGGCGGGGGAATGTTTGGCTCTCTAGCAGGAACAGCAGGAGGTCCAGGCACAGGAGCCTGCGGTGGAAGAGCTTGCGGCTGTGGTCCACTGCGCCCAAAACACACGCCCACTCTTAAAGACACACACACACACACACACACACAAGGACAAACACAAAGACACAGACAGAGACTGTGACAGAAATCTTCTATCTCCATATAAAAAAAAAATATATAGATATATTTTTGTATATTCACAATGTAAAGTCGCTATTTTCAAAAGTGAAAGTGTGCCTGTGGGTTTTAGAATCGCCAGAGAGAAACAATGTCACTGTACATTTCTCCAGAAACGTTCAATGACACGTTGACATTTCTGGACCACAAAAACTTTAACATTTTCTTTAGGTACGTTGCATTTTAACGTTAGGTTTAGGGTTAGGTTATGGGGAGGAGAGGGGGGCGGGGTTAATGGACTATGATATCAAAGTCCAGGGGCCAATCCCGGCACTTTTTTTAGCCTAATTATTAAGAAAACCCCAGACCACAGAAAATCCACTGAATGTTCAAACTTCAGTTTTTTTGGGTGTAATTGAGGTCATAAAACCTAAAAGAAAAAGGAAAGAAAATGAACGTCATGAAACCTTTAACATACTCTATACCATACAGATTGGACTACATTAATTTGTATTAATTAAAAGTAAGTTATATAGCACCACTTTAATTGATTTAACCATGCAACGGCCTCTTGAAAGGCTAAAGAAGAACAACGCTACTGTTTTAAGCCTTGAAGGTCCTCTCACAATTTAGTAACCCTGCACAGGTATACAAGACGGAACATAATTTGATTCATGAGTGATTTTTTTTAACCATGGAGGGATGACTGCTAATATTAACAAAATTGTATAATTCATGAACGATTATAACCACGAAGAATAGCCTGCACCAGGGTCAAGTAAAAATCTCTCTCTCTCTCTCTCTCTCTCTCTCTCTCTCATCTCTCTCTCTCTCTCTCTCTCTCTCTCTCTCTCTCTCTCTCTCTCTCTCTCTCTCTCTCTCTCGTCTCTCTCTTCTCTCTCTCTCTCTCTCTCTCTCTCTCTCTCTCTGAAACTTCACATCCCTGTCACTTCCATTCTGCAGGGGGGGGGGGGGGGACCTATAAATTCATATAGAATTAAGGCCGAAAGTTCTATTTATAAGCAGTGAAAAGGAAGCTCAGTCTGAACTGAAGTGATGTGTGCTGACAGACTACTATGTCTCCTTCTCAGCACCGAGAGGACAGCGCCCGGCGCGCCACCCATTACTGTCGTCTGGCTGACACGTGTATCTCGGCCAAATAGTTTGTGTTGTTTTGGGGAATTTGTTGCTGACGTGTCGGGCGCGAACCTTGTATGTCAAAACATATTTAATTATCATAAAAAAGGTGAAAATAGATGATCTACACTCTTGTATGATGAAGTAGGGCATAAAGCGGAACTATGTAACTTTTTTTTAACCCATCAAGACCCATTAACACATTTATCCCCATGCCAGCGTAATTACTTAAATAGACGATCTTTGAAACGCCATGGACGCCATGTTGTGTAAAAAAAAAAAAAAAAAAAAAAAGTCTCCTTGGTTGGGGGAGGGATCCGTGTATCCACTGGAACGATAACATTCCAACCGCGATCGGCCATTTTGGGGCTATGGCCTGTTGAAAACAGGTGGTTTTCATCACAAAAAAAAGAAACTGAGTTAGGAGTGTTTTTCTAAAAATCCTATAGTTGGGACGGACAGAACTTTTGAAATGACCTCACATCCACCTACTGCTTCTCTGTGTGACGAGGGATCATTCCTAAGCTATGTTAGAGCGCCCCTTGTGGAATAAATTAAAAAAATTGAAATTTTAAAATAGAACGCAGATCTGCGTTCTTGGCAGGCAATGTGTTAAGACCTGAGGCGGATATACAAGCTCACGCGTTGTGACCTTGTATATCTGCTATTTTCTTAATAGGCAACACAAAAATCTAAAATGACACAGATACTTTCCCAGTTTTAATGGGTCAATGAATTACATTTATTTATGGTAGAGTATGCTAATAATATAACTTTTATAATGATTGAGACATTTAGATCGTGTCAAAGGTCATGTCTCACCTAGACACAGGATCTGAGACAAATGTTGTCCTGATGGTCAAGATTACATTTATCCCCTGAGCAAGCAGGCAGGCTCTATTAGCTCAATGGTAAACATTGCAGCACTTGAGCAGGAAACCAGGTTCAAATCTGGGGTAGAAGGAAAGTTACATTGTGCAGCTTTAAATTATGAAAAAAATACATGAAACAGTTGAAATATGGAGATACAAGGTTTCCGCCCGACAGCAACCAATTATTTTTCTATAGGGTGCATGGAAGTGAAACTGGGGCGGCAATGGCACTGGGTCTGGAATGTGTGCAAATGCGGTCAAAGTTACAACAGGGCAGCACATATCTTCACTGTCGGGCGCAAATCTCATATCTCCCTAATTTTGGGGTTCATTTATTAATGCCAATTGTCATACTGCAGTGTGACACAAAAGTTCACAATAATTTGTATTCATTAATTATTTTTTAAATTCATTTTTAAGTGAACGTGAAATTGGTTTAACCCATTTAGAGTTGGAATGCATCTGTGTCATTTTAGATATCTTTAGCTATTCAAAAATAGCAGATATACAAGTCTATTGGACCACGATGTACGCTGTATCAACAGTGTTCATTTAACTCTGAGAGTGTACAAATAGAACCAATGTTGTTCTATTTGTAAACTCTCACAGACCAATAACGGTCCAAAAGGCATTGGAGTGGTGGCCATTTTGTGGTGCCACTTATAGAAAACCCATTCTTTCTTTCCCATAGAGATTTCCAAATATATTTATACAAATTATTTAAAATCTGGAACCAAGCCATCCAGGCTCATGGTGAGTCATGACCATACAACTTTAGATTTTGTGTCAAAACCTATTCATTCACTGCCATTCACTAATTAGCCCAAAAAGATCGCGTTATCTCGGTGCGCTCTGAGCTTGTATATCTGCTATTTTTTAATAGCCAAAGAAATCTTAACATGACACAGATGCGTTCCCGGTCTTAATGGGTTAACTGCCATAACCTCCATATTACATTTTTCAGGAAATGACAAAAACAGAACAAAGTTCAGAGGTTTTGTTCATCATTGATAAGAACAGCTTAATGGACCTCCAAGCTCACAATGAATTTGGTGGTCAAAAGGGGGTGGAGCCTGGAGTCAGCAAAACCAGCTAACTCCACCCCCCTTTGGTGGACTTTTAGCAGAAAGTTTGAGGATCCAATGGAGTTAGCTGGTTTTGTCAGAAGCTTTGTCAGAAGCATTGGTTAAATATTTTTTTAACCAACACACAGACGTAAAGGGTGTTCAATAGCACTGATTTATGGAAACAAATGGCAAAAGCGTCAAAATGGAGTTCACGATATGTGAACAAGAAAAAAATAAGATTTTTATTTTTTACACAAATCTTCTCTTCTGGGAATCCCTGGCACATAACATGTTCAGATGGGGGGGTCCGTGGCCAAATACATATCAATTTGGGGGTCCTTGATTTGAAAAAAAGTTTCACTATATCTTAGTGATCTCTAGTGCAGCTGCATGAGTGACATGCTGGTGAAAGTCAAGGCCTCCTCCAAGATTAATGTCTCTCCACCATGGCCCATGTGTGTCCCTGCCTCTCTCTAATCAGCCTCGATCCTTCTTTTCCTTCTCTTTGAGGCTGGGGTGCTGATAATGCCAGGCGGTCTGGGGTGGGGGTGGGGGGGGGACAGGAGTGGCGAATGTGACGATGACATTAGCATATGCTTAAACCTTTTAGACCGCGAACGCATTTGTTTAATTTTTGCTTTCTTTGGCTATTCAAAAATAGCGGATATACAAGCTCATGCCGCACTATGAGCTTGTAGATCTATTTTTGTAAAAAAAAAAGATTTTGAAAATGTGTGCAAATCTTTGAATATATGTATATATATATTTCTACAACTAAAATCTTTGCTTCTGGGGGTCCCCTGGAAAAATATATTTTTAAATAGGGGTCAAATAGGGTCATACCTATGTTCCCCGGACCTATGTTCCCCCACTAAGGTTATGGTTAGGGTTAGGTTTAGGTTAGGTCCTATATTCCCCGCTCTCCTAGGAAAGCGGGGAACATATGGGGAACATAGAACCTGGGGAACATAGTACGGTCCCGTCAAATACATATCATTTTGGGGGACCTTGACATGAAAAAAAGTTTGAGAACCACTGATATTATAGCAACAAAATTAAGTCTTAAAAAAAGAAAAAAACTATTTAGAAAACATTCGCAGAAATGTTTGCTTTATCAAAAGTTTGCTTTATGACATATCAAAGATTTGCACACATTTTCACGATTGTTCAGAAAAATATCAGATCTACAATTTCATAGTGCGGCACTCGGGGGCCGCACTATGAGCTTGTATATCTGCTATTTTTGAATAGCCCAAATCTAATGATTATACTGTAGCTAAAAAGTAGCTAAAATGACACAGTAGGCTATGCGTTCCCGTACTGAATGGCTTAAGGGGAGATTATGCGTTTCCCTTTTATTTAACAGTCCAAAGCCCAATCAAGTATGCGCGGGAGAGCGGCACGGGGCCAGCGCTATCAGGAAAAGGTCAGGGAAGATTTCCACACGATATTAGCAAAACGTATTCACTATTCATAAGGTGATTCATAAGGGGCGGGCGAGCAAGGGACCGAAGAAGACAGACAGAAACTGTTTTTTTTTCCTTCGTCTTTTTTTTTCTCCCTCCTTTGACTCGCACCCTCGACGGGTGCGCCGCGTTCGAACGGAGCTCAAGGTTAGACGGGTAAACACAGCTGCATTCAGCTAAGGAATCGAGTTTTGTCGCACCGCTATAACTTATTGACCCCGAGGGGCATTTCCGTGACGCTAACAAAGTAGTTTCGCATTAGCCTTAAATTAGCATTAACCCATTAAGACCGGGAACGCATCTGTGTGTCATTTTTAGATTTCTTTGGCTATTCAAAAATAGCAGATATACAAGCATGAGCTTGTAGATCTGTTATTTTTTATTTATCTTTGTATACATACTTTTCAAAGAGATTTTTTTAAACTCAACTTTGCTTCTGGGGATTATACAATGTTTTTTACTTACGTTGCTATATATCAGTGGTTCTCAAAAAATGTTCATGTAAGGACCCCCAAAATGATATGTTATTTGTCCGTGGGCTACCATCTCAAAATATATTGTTCCAGGGAGAAAATGTATTATACTGTGTCGGGCCTATATATTCAAAGATTTGCACAAAATGTCTCCAATTTTACCAAAGAAATGCAGATATACAAGCTCAAAGCGCGGCCCTCTGTGCCGCACTATGAGCTTGTAGATCCGCTATTTTTGAATATCCCAAAGAAATAAAAAAATGACACGTTATGCGCTCCCGGATTGAACAGGTTAAACAAAACGGCCGACTAATCTACGGCGAAAGAGAGGAGGAGGAGAAAAAAAAGGGAAAATTAAGGTTTCACCGTGAACCCATGCTTTTGACATCTTTCATTGAAAAACCACTTATATGAAAAGCCTCAATATCCTGCCTGGACCCCCACCCCCAACCAGCCCCCCCCCCCCCCCTCGGACGCCATAGGCCTGTTTAGATTCAGCGATCTCTTTATGTGCCAAATTAATAACTAAAAATGAATATCTCGGGGCCATCGGCAAAGGTTTGCTCTCATAATTAAGCAGCGCTTCCTAATATAATCTCTAACGCTGCTTAGGGGCACGTTCTTTTATGTCTGTCTTACAGAGAGCGAGAGAGGGAGAGAGAGGGAGAGAGGGGGGGGGAGATAGGGAGGTGGGGCAGAGAGAGAGAGAGAGAGAGAGAGAGAGAGAGAGAGAGAGAGAGAGAGAGAGAGAGAGTGAGTAGCCTTTCGCGCTCGGGGGTCGTCAGCCCGCCGTCCTCTTCGCGTGATTGGCGGCCGAAACGATCCTATCGGATGACAGATGGTTTGCAGGAGCGCCCCGGCGAAGGTCGGCAAAGCCGAGAGAGGACTCGAGGTGTCGCCCCCGGCAACCCCGTCACAGCGGCGATGTGTACCTGTTAATGAGCCGTGGCGTTAAATAGGGCGGGAGGAGAGGAGAATGGGGTCGGTCACGGGCCGGCACCCCCGAGGACAAACAAGTCACTGTCGCTCTCTCGTTCTCTCGTTCTCCCGTTCTCTCTCTCTCTCTCTCTCTCTCAAAAAAAGTATTGATACTGCAATGTAGAAATACTCCGTTACAAGTAAAAGTCCGGATTCAAAAGTTTACTTGAGTAAAAGTACAAAAGTATTGGCATCAAAATGTACTTAAAGTACCAAAAGTTTAAGTACTCATTATGCAGAATGTCATGTTATCAAATGTAAAAAATATTTTGAAAATAGCAGATCTACAAGCTCACAATGCGTCGCATAG